>NC_142035.1:41800500-42103530 GCF_982192425.1 Myodes glareolus | reverse complement strand
GCTATATTGGTTAGGATGCTTGGTTTACATGCAGCATTTGACAGAGCTGACATCCAAGGCTGCTCCAAACCGCTCAAACATGACCACAGCAGCTGAGCAAAATGAAGAAGAAAGTGTTTTCTCTATCAATTCAAATTTGGTTTCTTTATAGTGGGATATTTGAACTTTATTTAAAAAATTACCCATCTTGCCTGAATGCACATGGAAAAGAGCAGCCATGTGCAAAAGTCTGTATTTATTCGATTTGTTCTCTAAACGGGTAACAAGAAAACAAAACAAAAAACAATCAAACAAATGAAAAACAAATGTATTATTCAACAAACACATTATGTCTTCACCACTCATGCATTTTAGTACCTGATCCTCAATAATAGATGGTAGAGATAGGTGGTTTGATGGGAGAGCCAATATGACTTAGTTTTGCCTTTCATTTTCTTGTTACAGAACCTGCAAAGCTGCAAGGGACCACCTTCCATCCACAGGCACAGCCAGCTGGTGAGGAGTGACTTGGAGATCAGAGATGCTTCTCAGGAGAAAACGGTCAGGTGTCCTGTAAACCCCCCTTTCAGTGCCCGGGTGTGTGGGCTTCTCTGTAGGTGGGTCTGCCTGTGCGAAATGGAACTGCAGTTGGCATCTGCGTGTAAATGCTTCTGTGTGGGGAGGGAGTACATATCACAGAAGTAGGCTTTATGTGGCTGGACGGAAGCAGCCACTCATTTTCTCCCTCTCTATTAACTCCTCTGCCTTTTCCTTGTGACATCCGTGAAGCCCTACACTCAGTCCACTTCATTTCCTCCAGGATTCAAATTTTGCCCTACTTGAATCAGAGGATCAGGACCTCTTACTGCAGGGAATGAAGGCCCCTTTCTCTCCACACTCACACACAGCTTCTGCCCCGCAAGAAAATCCAGTGCCATCTTTCACGTTGCTGTTGACTAGCTAATGTGCTCGTGTGCATTGTTCAAATGAAAACACATGGATTGGCACTCTAACCTAGATCTTTCTGTAACCATGGCTTGTGTTTCCAGGCTATTTCCCTAGATTTTCAGATAACAGTGTGGTGTTTACAGTGTGAGATAGTCCATGTACAGTGTTTATAGCCTCAGAATAGAACAGTCTTCATAGCCATCCTATGACACACACTATTAGTCATACCCAGGTTACCCATCTGAAATAGTAAGCAGGACAGCTATGCATTTGCACCCTAAATTCCAGTTACAAAATCATGTCCTCATTCACAATATTGAAAAAATGCTTTTTGTTCTGAAAGGTATTAGGGACTGTAGATGCATTTTCACATTTTGAAATATGAAATAAAGTTATTTACTTGTTTCTATGAAATTGAGAGGTTTCCGTACCCTGATATTAAGTCTCTTTGTCAATGCAATAAATCAGATCAGGCTTAAATCTGAGCAAAGGAATTTTGGAGTGATCTCAGAGTGGGGGTGGGGAGAAATCACATGGTAGGTCTATGGGCTGGATCTTAAATACCCTGTAGGTGTGGTCTTGAACATCTTAACAGGCTTTCTGAGAAGAGGCGGGGTTTGGAATGGGGAAGAGTGAGGCTGGAGTGGAGTTTCCGACTAAGCAAAGATGACATTACCAAATATCACAAATTTGCATCTAGTATAATTATGTGTGAACTATTTATAACTTAAAGTAGTAATTTTTCTCCTAAAAAAAAACTCAATACAAAAGTCAGTGAAGTAATATCATTCGGGACTTACCATGCATCATAGCTTAAAAAATTAGTGTTTAGCAAACATTCTAATGATCAAGCTGGCTGAGCTGGTTAAATTATCTAATTTATCTGCAGAAATTCACTAAGTTTCACATAAGAATTGTAGTTCACAATTCTATATAAAAGAGAAAAAAAAGAAGACTCCACTAAAATAAATAAGACAAGCAGCCCTTTAAAAAGCAAGAGAATAGAAGAAAGCAGCACTGAGGTCATAAACCTGGGTATAGTCCTCAAAATATCATTTGAACCATGGAAAATTCTTCCCAAGAGAAAATTCAATGAAAAAAGAAGCAGTTATCAACATTTCTCTGCTAAGAAAAATCTGTTTCAAAAGTAATCTGCAGTACATCTGTTAGCTAATACAAGATTCCTCTAGCTTTCTAGACACACACATGGCCCTAAGTGCTATGTGCAAAAGCCAAGTACACACTGACAATTTTCTGGGCAGCAGTTATATTCAGCATCATTTTCCCCTTTGCTTCAAGATAAACACCAGCATCAGGATATATGGTATCAAAGCACACAGGATAGTTGACTTTGAACACTGCTGGGGGTGAAGTAAACACTGGATAATCATCTTTTTCCAAATCTGCCCATCAGGAATTCCATGACACAGGTAAACCTTTTCACACAGGATTTGTCTCATGAACTCATGAAGTAGTTCAAAGGTGAAACTGTCAGCGTGGTAAAAATTGCCGCAGGAGCAGGAGTGGGTCAAAAGAAACAGCAGCATCCAAACATCCAACCGTAGAATGGGGACAGTCTCATGAAAGTGACAACCAATGAGACTGTTTTTAAATTTATTATACACAGGCACCCACTGAGGTTGGAAGAGTTGCTATTTTGCATAACAGGAAACAGAACAAAAAGGCTAAACGTCTTCCTCAGGGTCACAAAATCAGTTGAGGTGGAGGAATCAGGTTTTGACGTTAGATTTCTCTAAACCCAAAGCATTTACTCCTAAGCAACTGTAAATCCCCATTCGAAATTGTGGCATCCACGTGTGTGAGTGCCGCTGGATCCATGGCCCATGTGATGCCTCTCACCTGTGCTATCCACCCATTTGCCACCTAAACACTAAATATCACCATTGTCTTCCCTTCTCAGACATTTGCTTGTGAGATAAGAGAAATACGCCTGGTGTCCAGATTCTTCTTTTATTGTCTGGATGGGTCATGAAATGCTATAGGTTAGGGAAAGAAACCTATGGCCTTAAGAACTTCTGGTTGAGGTGTTACTTGGAATCTAAGGTCATTATGAAGCACTGGGTGTCTCTGGAGTGGGGACAGCTGTCTGGAAAACAAGTATCTTTGATTTCTTTTGGAGCAGGCCTTGAGGGAGAATTCTGGTGCTCTTCCTTTGGTTAGGAAGAAGTTCCAGGAAGCCACACGAGCAGCAGAGGAGGATGCAATGAAGATGAGATAATTCTGTGATAGATGTACCAGTAAGCACCCACTGTAGGTGGACTGTTTTACTATAGACTCTCCAAGGTGTTACTTATTAATAGAATGTTTGTTTATTAATTGTCCAAGTAAGGGCTAGAGAAGCAGCAGTATTGTCCACCAGGTTCTTCCTATTTTGGAAAAGGATTATCTGGGGAGTATTAATTACCTGGCATTTCTGGCAGACCTGTCATACCATAAAAAGATCAGACAAAAAGCAAGCTGTTCCCATTCACTAGTCATTTAAAAACGCAAGTGAAGTCCTGTGTGTTCAAAGAGATGGAGAGTAGTGTCTTCATGAGACCCCGCTAGTGAGTTTTATATGTTAATAGATGCAAACTTAAATATGCTCTGCCATAGATGAAGCATAAAGCTTTATGCATGTTGAAGAAAGCCTTTCTATAAATATAGTTCTTTTTTGCAGAGTTGAGATAAATATATATTAGGTTGACTGGAGGGAGAAGAGAGAGAAGCAGGGTAGGCGTGTGTTACCACCTGGTAGAGTGCCACGTACGTAGTGTCCAATTATTATTACTTTCCTATTGGGTTTAAAGTAAAGAAAATTTGGACAGACCAGAAGGCCAAAGACTCCCAGCATTAACCTCAATTCTTAGTAAGTACTTGCTAAATGAATGAGTAAAATAATAAAAATCTAGATAGTGGCCTAGGAAGGATCATAACTGTAAAAATTGAATTTTTAGTTGAATAAAGATTAATCTCATCATTATAACACCAATAAAATAGAGCAGTTACTTTATAATTCCAGTAGACTAAAGTTCAAAGATTGACAAAATCTATGTCAGATAATAGTTACTCTTGAGAAAACTGAGAATGGAAGTGAGTATGAGATGGGAATAAAAGAGAGGGGAGGGAGTTATAACATCGTGATTCCTGACACACGTATTATCTTTGCAAAAATGTGCTGGGCAGTATGTAGTTTAACTAAAAGCGGCTTTCATAGGCTCAGATATCTGAATGCTTGCGCCCCGGTTGGTGAAACTATTTGGGAACACTAGGATGTGTGGTCTCGTAGGAGGAACTGGGGCAGGGCTTTGAGGTTTCAGAAGCCCACATGATTTTCAGTTAGTTTCCTCTCTGTACTGTGTTTATGGATCAGAGGTAAACTCTCGGATACACCTACAGTGTCATGTCTGCCTGGTGCCATTCTACCCTCCATGATGGCTACAGATTCACCCTTCGAAACTATAAGACTCAAAAAACTCTTTTTTTGTTTATTGTTTTCTTGGTCATGGTTTCTCTCCACAGTGATGGAAAAGTCACTAAGATAGTTGGTATTCTTGCAACTTGTGCACTTCTCTCTCATATATATGTATGTATGTGTGTATATATAAATGTATGCATTATTGCACATCAATGTCAATAACAGTTTTTAGACAGTGAAGGAGCTTAGGCCTTGACTTTTTAACTATTTCCAGATCCTTTATCTGCACCAGATTAGAAAGTCCTCAAATTTTTATTTTCCTATCTGTATCTTAGTCAAACAAAGAAACAAACAAAAAGGAAAAAAAAAACTTGGAGCAAAAAAAAGCATAAAAACAAAGCCAAACTCAACCAACCAAACAAATGAACAAAAACCCTAACAATAAAGGCAAACTCTTTTCCTCACAGATATGTTAAAAAGAAATTCAGTATTCAAGACCTACAAAGACTAATGCTACGTATTTTTCTCTCATTTATGAACATTAGCTTTGAATATTCAGATATGTATGTTTCATTGGGAATATCCTTAAAAGTCAGGAAGTGAGCAACGTTTCTTGGTGTGATTTCAGTGGAGGGAAGCTAGAACTCAATGGTATAATGGGTTAAATGGAACTGGTGGTTAAGAAGAATTAAATTAGACTTGGGGATGGGAGAGGAGAGTAGAGTAGAAGTTATGGGGCGGAATAACACTAAGGAACATTTAAAACAACGGTATGGAAAAATATTGCCGTAGAAGCGCCTTTAAATATATACATTATCTTAGGTGCAATGAAAAGACTTAGCTTTGTTTTTCAGACGTTGCTGCTAATGGTCTCTCTGCATACCACAGTTATGAGGGCCATCCTAAGAGACTATTAGCCTACACTCTTCAGAAGTGTCAAGGTTGAAACAGACAAAAAAGGCAAAGGACACTTCCAGACACATTAAACAGCAACAGCAGGACAAATAAATACAGGGGATTTCCCCCTGAATCGTCACCATTGGCTCTGTTCCAGTTTCACTCTGTCGCTGTGTGATAAGAAACCCCAACCAAAGCAACTCGAGGAGGAGAGCATTTATCTGGCTTATACGTCCAGGCAGCAATCCATCACTGAGGAAATTCATGACAGGAACTCAAGGCAAGAACCATGAATAACAAACTCTACTTGTTGGCTCACTGAGTCAACTTTCTTACACAACCCAGCACCACCTGCAGAGGGACAGTGCTGCCCATGGTGGGCTGGGCCCTCCCACATTAATCAATAATCAACACATTTGCTCAGACATGCTTTCCAGCCAATCTGATTAAGACAATTCTTCATGTAAAGTTTCCTTTTACAAAGTGACTCTAGGCTGGGTCCAGTTAATAAAAATAACTAACCAAATAAGCTCTAAAACATAAGTGGCAGAAAGTTCCAGCATTACTGTCCTGATTTGGTGCTGGTGTATGGCAAAAGTACAAGATGCTTTGTTTTGGTTGTATCTCTTACTCCATGTTGGTCTTTTTAACACAACACTATAGAATGGGTGGCCTTTGAGCTACAGAAATGGGTTCCTCGCAATTATCAAGGCTCAGCAGTATATTCACTGCCAGGGAAGAGCCCATGCTTTGCCTCAGTGATAGCTGTCCTGCAATCTCATATGGTAGCAGAGCTGAAGAAACTCTCTGGGGTCTCTTTAATGATGGCACAGCTCTCATGTCTTACCAAGGTCCCACCTCCAAATAACACCACACAGGGAACCGGATGCTAATACATCCATTTTGGGGGAAACAGAAACATTCAATATTAAAAATATACTCTAAGCTATTCAAAGGTAATGGATCATCAGGTTGGCAATTCATTCTCAATGGATTCAGAACAAGAGATTCTTATATGATACTTATATCCTAGGTTGATTTTGAGATTATATTAATTAAAAAATGAAAAGTAGATGCCATGACTAACCATGATCTAGAACCAGATCATTCCAAGAACAGGAGGTAGAGACACTTCCCACAGTGGATTCAGAAAGATGGGAAGTCAGGACTGTGTTTAGCTGTGATGATATGGCTCGAGCTTCCCGAGTCTCAATAATGTCTTTTATTTGATTTTTTTATCTCATTTTCTTAAATTAGAGGGCAAATAGTTTAATTATCAAAAATCTTCTTCGCACAATCTTGTTGAGAGTTTTAACGGAGAACTGTGTGCTCAATGTGCACATATATTAAAAGCAAGGTCCATATGGGGGATTCTAAGATGTGAAAACACATGTGAGCTACTGAGAGTAAATTTGCTCCTTGGCAGCTCCCTTCCACCATGTCTATTATCAGCGGGAGATTGGGCTTGACAACCTTAATAAATCAAACTGTCCAGTAGCAGCTCCTTCTCCTGATGCCACTGAAAGTGGAAATGAGAATGAGGGATTGGAGAGGAAGGCAGCAAGCGGTGAGCAACATTCAGCGGAGAGGAATCAAGCCAATGAATAAATGATGGCCCATCACCAAGTCTTACCTGGCCTGGGAAAGAGCAGAAACCAGTCCTGCTGGAAGTGCCCAGATGGAAGAAGGATGTGCCTTGGCAGTGGACTGTGGGGCTTTATGCCACGTGGTAAGAGAGACCAGATGACTCTGGAGCGAGCATAGGACTGTGGTCTTCGTGGTCTTCTATAAGGAAGGACCAGACTTTGCTTCCCTAAACCCAGACTGTGGCTCTGATTTGGAAGCCTTTGCTGGCTTCCTATTCAGTCTGAGCCAGGACAATGAGTCAAAAGAATTAGTCTCCAGCAGCTGGAGTGCCAGGCATTCTCTGGAACATCTGTTTTCCTGACTGCTGGGCATCAGTGGCATCACTGTTTGACTTGAATGGGTGCTCATATAGCCAAACAAAGAACAAAGCGGGTGCAATACAAACCATTATTTTTTTTCGGTGGGGTCTGTGTTGGTGGTGAGAATCATATGGAACCGAACAGTACATAAAAAGCACAGGCTGGGAACTTGGATGCCAATCCTTAGCCACCCAAAGACATCAGAGGCAAGGATGTACAGGTTTCCTATGCTTGACCACTGGACATACTGTCCTAAAAGATTTGGTACTAGGAAAGCAATACAGTAAATAATGGAGTTTTGTAAACTTTCTACTCTAGGAATTTTAAAACTGGCACAATTGTTAGCTGGTGTCTCTCTCAGGCAGGTAGTACATCTTTGTGTTTAAAATCCAAATGGATCTCAAAAGATGTCCCAAGTGCAGCAGAAAAATACGGACAGGACAGATGGACAGGCAATACTGGACAGAAGGCTGGTAATCAGCAAGTGACAGCAGAAAAAGCAAAATGCCAAACGGTAATTTTCTCCAGCGGCAACCCTGTGGAATAGGGAGCCTGTGTGTTCAATTGAACATCGCCCTTGTTTGGGGAGCCCTACAGATTTAAAAGAGACTCAAGTCTGCCCCCTTGTGTGAGTATATATAAAAGCAGCTGCAAATGCTTAGTAGAAGCTTTCTTTTAAGCAAAACTCACACTGTGATGTAAAAAAATAAAGCAAAACAAACAAACTATTATACATTCCAAATGATTCTCTATTAGACTACCCATTTTGGAGAATATTAATATCAAAGGAACTGATGAATTTGCCCATATCTTCCAGGTGATCGGATTGCTATTAAACAACTCTGCTATATCCTATTTGGAGATGAGGGTGAATGGTCTTATGCCACAAGTCATTTATGTTTCTCAGGCAACATTGCTGGCATTGGGAATGCATAATGTCCTGTTTCTGGGCATAGGGTAATCTTGAACTACACAGTCCACGTGAAGCCTTCCTTATTGTCCCCTCTAATTGAAATATTGTTGCAGGGAGCCCAGGCTAGCACTGGGCCTTTTTCCTCGGCCTTCAGAATCTAGGACGACAAGTGTGAGACAGAATTGCAAAATTTCTACTTTGAAATCATATATTCAAAATGTTTAATGAGCATCACATAAGAAAAGTGCCTGCCATTTAAATGATAACTATAAGATGTTGACACACTGATACTATCCTACAGAATTTTCTCATTGGTCTTCGGATCAGAGCCTGTGGACTGTTTACCTGGATATGTTTGGATCCATTAACTCCCTGGCCGGCCCCTTCCTCCCTGGACGCTTGATTCTCACAAACTGTGCCAGAACGTCACTATTACTCCAATTTGAATGCCTTTGCCACTTGAAAAGCTCATGTGCAGGTGCGTAAACCCCAAGACTGGGATGACATGAAAACCGATGTTTTCATGAGATGCTTTCAGAGATGACCTTTTTTCAAAGGACCTTACGAAAGGAGAGATGGAACTAATCGGACTCTTTTCTCCTGCTCTTCCTGCACATGGGACCAACACTTAAGGCACCACACTGGAAGAGATCAAGTCCTTCTAGGCATTAAACTCTCCATCATCTGTTCCTGCTCTTCCCTCTCTCCAGAGCTGTGTGAAATTAATCTCTGTTGTTTATAAGTTACCCAGTCTCAGGGATGTTTTTTAAGATGCAACAGTGAACTGAGCCTCCCATGTGCAGGAGAGTCTCCCTGGGCTCTTGAGATCACTTTGATTGCATTAACAAAGAGCAAATAACACCTGAGAACTTATTCCATTTATTCCATCCCCTCCTGGGTCTTGGTTCTGCCTGATGACTGCTAGATACAGGGGCTAAGAGTTTGTCAGTGAGAAAAAAGAAAGCGCACCTCTGTCCTGCATAGCAGTAGAGGCATTGCCTCTCTCTCCAGAGCAGAGATTAACGCAAAGAATGGTTCTTTTCCAGAGTGCCCATCACACAGGTGGAGGCTTGGAGCTGTGTTGTTCTCCCCAGTTCCCCTTTCCTGCTTGCTCTCCTCATGCCCTTGCCTGGTCTTGCTGGAGCACTTCCTTCATAAATCCTTTGTACCTGCCTTACTGCCTTCAGCTGCCCAGAGGAGCCTGTCCTATTTGTATGTATTCTTTTAAGCAGATGCACAGAATGCGATTTTGTCCTCAGGGTGGCTTGTTCATAACAGAAAATACTCCAGTGTTAGAGTCAATTGAACATGGAGACAGAATGGACTGGGACTTCTCCACTGAGGCCTCTGGTTCATTTCTAGGCTTCTACACTTGGCCACTCTTGTCCTCCCTGTTACTCTTTGCACACTGATTGCCTCTTCTCTTCTCTGTCCGGACGGCAAAAGCACCAGTTCACATCTCTGCTGAAATCCGTTTTGCCTTCCTCGCCACCATCTACCTTCTGTCTATCCCCTATTCTCTGTCTTTCATGTTCTCTCGACATTTATCATACCATAAATGTATCACATTTTACTATTAGAATATAATATATTATGTATAATATATGACTAGAATATAAATTCTATAGATAAGAAACAAGTTTTTATCTGACATAGTAATGCATACATATCTGTCACCTAGAACATGTGACATTTTATGTGAGAGTTCAGAGATATTTTAGTGTTTACGGGCCAGACAGACTCTGTGATAACTACTTAAAGTTGCCATCATAGTGATCATTTCAAAAACGGTCAGAAAATACATAATGATCGAGCATCCACTGGGCTCAGATCAAACTCTCTACAAAAAGAGGCGGGACCTTTCATTTTTGACTTTGCTTGAAAGACACGACTTCAAAAGTAAAACTCTGGGCTGCAAAAATTCATGGTGTTTTCAAAGAAGTAATGCCACAAGGCAAACTGTTTCCCCTGTCCAGTTTAGACAGACAGAGGCCATGGAGAACACAGCTACCTGGAGTAGAGCTCCATATGCAGAATCCACTGTCCCGAGTGGCTCTGGGGTAGGCGTATAATAGCTGAACAGGACAGTCTCAGGGCTCACCTCTCCAGGAGGGCCAGGCTTGAGTAGAGAGCAGTGTCTACACTTAGTTCTAAGTCTTACCTCCAGGAGTCCATCAGTTTTAGGTCTCCACCATCACTGACAGACTAAGCCACTCTTGCTTCTGTCTGGGTGAGGTGGAGGGAGCCATTTAAAACACCCCGCAGGCTTCATTTCTTCGGTAGGAGGCTTTCCTTTAGAGAAACGACTGGACCAGGTCTGAGTCTGGGCGCTCTCAGAGAGAGAAATACTTACTCTGATTAGTCCTTCTAGAGAGTAAAAATGAAAGTGTATGAAGTTTACACTGGGACCAGCATGGCTTGATCTAGGGCCTAATCACAGGATCAGGGAGCCATTTCAGTCTCCCCACATAATTCCCCCATATCACCGAAACTTTATTTACACAATTCCTTGTGCCTACTACTCACTACACCAAAAGGCAAAAAATACATTTGGATGAGACAAAAAGAACATCAAGACCAGATGTGATACAGATGTTGGAATAATCAGGCCAGGAATTTTAAACAGATGTGCTTAATATGTCAAGAGCTGTGATGGAGAAAGTAGACACCATGTCCGAGCACATGGGCAAAGTAAGCCAGAGGATGAGATTACAAGAAGAAGCAACGGTGATCAAAATCAACCTCACAGAAACGAAGAATCCCTTTAATGGGCTCATTGGTAGAGAGCTGAAGAATCTCAGTGCTTGGAATTACCTCAACAGAAACGTGGTAACCCAAAAAACACAGAGAAAAACGTTGATGTAAAAACGTGGGAGAAAATAATGAGGAGCGATGATGTCATTGCACATGGTGGTGCGTGCATGTGATGGGAACACAAAAGGAAGGAAGAGAGGGAAGAATGGAAAGAAAATGCTTGAAGCGACAATGATGGAAAACCTCCCCAAATTCGCAACCAAGTCTTATAACACCAAACAGCGTAAACGTGAAGCTGAAAACAACAGCATCCGCAGCAAACCTGTAACCAGTCTTTCAATTTCCAAGTCACAGAGAAAGCAAAGATAGTGACAACTTCTGAATGAAGTTGGAGTGGGGATTCCTTACCTGTGGGAGAATAAGAATTGCATCTAATTTTCCAGAAGTCAAGCAAGCAAGAGTGAGCCCAGAGAGATGGCTCACTGGGTAAGGCTTGCCACCTGGCTTGATGACCAGAATCGGATCCCCAAGACTCAAAGAGTAGAAGGAAAGAACTGACTCCTGAAAGTTATCTTCTGATAGTCAGAAGTCATGGTACATATTCATTCATGTATGTACATACAGATATATGTACAAGAATATACATAAATAAACGAAATTAGCATTTTAAAAGAAAAGAATGAAGAAATGAATATTTAAACATAAAAGGAGAAAACCCCTCTCTACTAAACTAGAATTTTATACCTGATGAAATTATCTCCCCTGTAAAGCAAAGCACAGACAGCAAGATAGCTTAGTGGGCAAAGTACATGCTGCCAAAGCTGATGACCCGCGTTTGATCTCTGGAACCCACATAGTAGAAGGATAGAAGCAAATCCCACAAGCTGTCCTCTGACCTTCACACTCATGGTTTAAGATGTGTGCAAACCTTCCGCCTCTACACAAAATAATGTTTTAAAAAGGACATTTTTGTTTTACATGAATACAATTTTTGAAGTATGCAGCCAGTAGATCTACCTTCTAAGAAGTGTTAGTTATTCATTTCTCCTTTTTATGTCAAATGAGTCCTGGGAGGTAAAGTACTAAACAAGAATGGGGACAAGGTTAGAAGAGGAAGTGGGTAGGGTAACTAGAACTAAGGATGCATGAAAAAAGCCCTATGAAAGCCCACATGTTTCTATGCTAATTTCAAAAAATAACTTAAGAGAAAGAGTTTGAAATGAATTACCTAGCATGGGCTCTCAGAAGACACAGGCTAATAAACAGAAAGCATGACACAAGAAATGGGGTGAATTCTGAGAATAGGAGACCAAGAGAACAGCCCCAGTTGGAACAACTTTAACAACTTCAGTGTTCAAGGCACATGGAATAGATACCAGGGCAAAGGAAACAGAAAGAACTGTTGGTAGCTGACAGCTACTGGAAGGAGAGAGAATCATTCTTTCTCAAGGGGGTAGTCACTGGTAGATTTTCCATGTTCCAGTAATGGCACCATACCCAACTATGGGCTTCAGTAATTAGGCTTTGTGCATTATCAAAAGTTAACAAAAATAAGTTATGAAGTTTGAAAGGGAGTAGAAATGTGATGGAAGTTTATAGGAGGAGTTAGAAGGGAGAAATGGGGGTAGAATGTTCATGTTTCATTTTACATGTGTTAAAATTCTCAAAAATAAAGGTTATTTAAATTAAGAGTTTTTTAAAGAGAGAATATCTAAAAAATGTCAGGATCAGGAGTCCATGTAATAAACGAAAGAGAACCAAAGAAAGAATGAATAAAGATAAAATAAAAATCTTTAACACCTTAATATTAATTGATTAATAGATCAATACTAATGGTAGGAATGTCATGGTTTTCAGGAGGAAAATGAATGACAGCAATGACAGTAATGATGTGATCATCATGGTCAGAAACAAAAGAAGAAGCACCAGCACAGAAAGCATAGACATTAAAATCTTAAGAAGCCAGGAGACAGATCCGTAGGTAAAGTACCTGTCATGTAATCGTGGGCCCCTGAGTTCAGCTACCAGAACTCCTGTGAAAACAGGGCAGAGTGGTATCCAGCTGTAATGGCAGCATTGGCAGACTTTGTTCAGTGAGAGATCCTATTTCAAAACATCAGGACACGAGTAACTGAGAAAGACATCTGCATTTGATGCCTCATCTCCACAAGTGTAACTAGAACATCGATTTCTATTCTTGCTTTTATTCCTTCAACAAAACACCTGCTCTAGGTAGAGGGAGCAAAGTGTGGTTCACTAGCTAAATGGCATCAGCCATCTTTGAAGAATATTCTTGGGTGTAGTTAATTTTTGTAGAGCAATTTAAAGTTCACAGCAAATTTACAATGTAAAAAAAATCCCATATATCTCCTGTCTCTGAGGTTTTTGAAACTCACATCATATGCAAATGAGCAACCCCTAATGTAACCTGTGGGTTGTGCCTGAATACAAATCATCAGTGATGGTTCATCGTTCCCAAAACTCCACCAGACTGGTAAGGATTTTTCTGCATATGCTGTGGGTTTCAAAAAACTCAGAGACTTGTATCTACCTTTGTATCACATGTATGTGAGCACACACACACATACGACTCACACACACAATTAAAAAAAACAATCAAGAAGTACTATAGCAGCTATATACTTGCAAAGTGGATAGTGTGATAAAAACAGGTCAAGTTCTTCAGGCCTGATCTGCTGAAATTATTCAAGACAAAAACGATAATTTGTAAAAGTTCATGTTTATTAAAGAAGTTTAAATATTATGTTTTCTAAAAAGAAAGTGCCAGGTACAAATGAGTTCACTGGTGAATCCTACCAAAATTTAAGGCTAGCAAGATGCTCTACTCAGCACCAATTCTTCAAAAGATCTTTCAGAAGACAGACA
Organism: Myodes glareolus; assembly: GCF_982192425.1. Classification (NCBI taxonomy): domain Eukaryota; kingdom Metazoa; phylum Chordata; class Mammalia; order Rodentia; family Cricetidae; genus Myodes; species Myodes glareolus. The sequence continues at coordinate 42,089,789 of NC_142035.1, read as the reverse complement.
TAGAGGACTTGGTTTAAGATCAGCACCACTCCATAGCAAACCTAGAGAAAGACATCACAGGAAAATAAATCTATAGATAAATGTGGCTCGTGAATATAACTTCGATAAAAATCCCCACCTGAAAACAAAGCAAATTCAGAATTTTAAAGCATAAATATACACCACGAAGGGGCAAGAGTTACCCTAGTTATGCAATGCCAATTCAACACAACATGAAAATCACATGATCATATCAACAGCAAACACATCCAAGAGAACCTGGACTTAATGAAGAACATTTACAAAAATCTATCATTTATATCTTGCAACAAGAATCCAGAATCTTCTTTGCAAGACAAGGTAAGAGGAAGTATTATGATTCCTTTCAAGGTTTTACTAGAAGTTACAGTTAATAAAACTAAAACAAACAATAAAAAGCTGCAAATTGGGAAGAAAGAAACAAAGCCATCTCTTCTTATAGATGACATGCTTTGTTACGTAAAAATTGGAAAGAATTGACCCAAACCATTCTGCAATAATAAGTAGTCAAAATGAGATGGAAGGGTTTAAAATTAGTATATAATATCTCACAGAGACATAGAGCAAGGAAAGAGGTATCTTGATTGAGGGAATCATTTGGGGCTAGCAAGAAACCTGGTACTGGAGAAATTCCCAGGAATCCGCGAGGATGACCCCAGCTAAGACCCTAAACAATTGTAGAGAGGGGCCCTGTAATCAGATTGATGAATATCTTAAATGTCACCAGCAACTGATGGAAAAAAAGTAGAGAGCCACAACAGAGCACTGGGCTGAGCTCCCAAAGTCCACTTGAAGAGTGGGAGGAGTGAGAATATGAACAAAGAGGTCAAGACCATGATGGGGATACACACTGAAACTCCTTACCTGACCTAATGGGAGCTCACCAACTCTGACCAGACAAGGAAGGAACCAGCAGAAGACCAAACTAGGCCCTTGGAATGTGGGAGACAGTTGTATGGCTGGGGCAGACTGCAGGGCCACTGGCAGTGGCACCAGGATTTATCTCTAGTACTTGTACTGGCCTTTTGGAACCCATTCTCTTTGGGTGGATATCTTGCTCAGCCTAGATATAGTAGGGAGGGCCTTGGTCCTTTCCTAGATATAGTAGGGAGGGTAAGGTAATGTGCCTTACCCTCTCTGAGGAGTGGGCAGAGGTGGGGTGGAGGGAAAGTTGGAAGGAATGGGAGAAGGGGACAGAGTGGGAACTGGAATTGGTATGCAAAATAATAAAAGATTTTTTTAAAAAAAATAAAATAAAAAGAGAAAAAAATTTAAAAAATAAAATTACTATATAATAATCAACTTTTTGCAGTGTGGAGGATTGACATATATGTATGTGTGTTTATATGTTTATTTATACATCAAAAAACTAGAAAGTGGGTCATGAGGGGAGAGGAAGAGACCTTAAGGAAGATAGGAAGTGAGAGAATGACAGAACACGTGCATTAGGAAAATAGAGAAGGACTAACTGAGGGAAGAAGGGGCACCCTGCTAGAGAAGAAGAAGCAGGGGGTGGGGAGGATGGCAGGGAGAGGAATAAATAAGAAGAAATCATAGTGGTATATATATGAAGATGTCACGATGAAACCCATTACTTTCTGTGGTAACCAAAAATTTATAGTAAAGAAAAATTAGACTATAATTAATAAATGAATGGTATTTACTTTTAACTAAAGACCAGTTGATTCTTAGATACCAGCAGTGAGTAAGTGATGCTCAATATTAAAAATGAAATACGATTTACGTTAGCATCACCACTGCAATTCACAGATATAAATCTAACAAAACTTGTACAAGATCTATGTGACCCAAAGTATAAAATGTTGGTGAAAGATATAAAATAATGAATAAACAGAGAAATATTCCATGCTCATGGGTAGGATGGTTTAATATTCTCACTTCAATTTGATCTACAGTTTTAGCCTAACTGGAATCAAAATTTCAGCAGCAATGCGTGTAACTATAGGTCACTATATGATAGGTTACATATGATAAAGAGTACAAATATGTAACGTTTTGGAAAAGGTCAAACTATGTAGTTAGTAAGAAAGACTCACAATTTCTGGTATTAATGGGGAGGAAGGAATGGACAACTGGAGCACATGGGGTGTTTAGGGCAGTAAGACTGCCCCATGCCACATGACTGTGAGCCCAAGTCTCCATTGACAGCCAGGTGTGATGTGCAATGTCGAGAGTGTCCCTCTGGTGTCACTGGCTGTGGACAATGGTTGATGGTCCTGCATCTGTCAGGGTCCACCAGTCTTCTGTGACTTTAGCCAGTGATGATGACATGCACAGTGATGGGCTGTGCATGTTTGGGGGCCAGGTGAGGACTTTCTGTACCTCCTAAATTTTCTGTCAACTAGAAATTGCTCTGCAAAAAGAACTCCACGAAAGCATGCCCTTCCCTCTCAAGATAGCTGACTGGATTAGGACAGTGTCTCGTAGTTTGTGGAATCACGTAGAAGAGACGCCTTGCTGAAGGGGTAAATGGAAGAAGAAGAATCCAAGTTCTGATCACTGCCATTGCATTACAAACCCCCAACAAGCAACAGGTGTTTCGTTCGGGACTGAGCAGGGCACTGCAATTAGATGTTGGCTGGGTCTATGGTCACCAGAAGACACAGGAGCAGACTGCATGTTCCTTTCCTATATATTCAAGATGCTCACTACCATGGTGGCAGATACTAGAGACTTTGACTGGGGGTTCTACCAGGCTGTCTCTCACAGCATCTACACGTGTACCCCCCCCCCCCGAAAAGACGTTCTTACAGGAAATTAAATTTGTGTGTGATTCAGACACAACAGGGCTGAGAGGCACAACAGAATGTGGAAAATGTCAAATTATAACACAAAAGGCAAAGCTAACTAATTACTCCGAATGCGTTGACAGAATAACATTTGTTTATCTCGGTATGGGATCAGTTTTGCTAATTAAAATGCAAATTCCTTTTCATTTGTAAGCGGAAGCACAGACAAATTAAATCTACAATTTATCCAGACCCAAAATGGCAGGGTAGGTTTTAACAGTGTCACCTGGGCGTCCCTTCCAAGTTAAGTGCAAAGGGGCGATACTGTTCTGGGCCACTAGGTGGCTCCTTTGCATATTTCTGAGAAATTTGGATTGCAAATAGGAAAACAAGGGTAGGACATTTCCTTTTCCAAGTCCTACATAGAGGACGTCTCAGCTTCCTTAGATGTCTGTGAACGCAAAGGTTCTCAGAGATACCAAGGAGACCCTGAGAAATTATGTCTTAAGTTATTTTCCCTCTCATAACTTAGTTATTCTATGATTGTTGGTCAGTGTGCATAAGAACCAGGAATCATTGATCCAATTGAAAAACAGGAAAATCGACAGAGAATGTTTTACTCGGTTTCAGAGACAATACGGGGATCCAAGTATTCAAACTTGTGGTTTGATCGCTGTTATTGTTAATACCAAATTATCGAAAACAAAAAACTAAACTAAAAACTATGTTGTCAAGCATTAGGGTATGTAAAAATGTTTAAATTGTGACCCTTAAGTTGTATAAATACAATGGGAGAAAAGATTGGATATACAAAAAGAGATCACTTAGAATTTAGCATTAAATTGAACTTGCAAACAGAATGAAAAAAAAAATGTTATGTAGGTTGTAATGTGGCACTTCTACCAGTAGAGGACGACATAGTCCAAGGAATTCACTACATTTAATAAGGACTCATTTACACCTAATTGTAGGTCTGCCCAGTGTTAAGGCTGAGGAGACCTTCAGATGACAAGGTTCCGTGGTCCTGGGCTTAACTTAGTTTAGTCACTGCATATTTATGGAGCACCTGCTGGGAGACAGCAAGATCCCCCAAGTAGAACACACAGTCCTTTAAAGGGAAGTGAAGGAAATGAACACAGTCATTAAGGACTGGGTGGGGGGAGGAGCTGTGAAGACAGAAAGTGTGTCCTCCGAGAGTCTCTTCCTGCGGGTTCTGACTGACTAGAGCAAACAGAAGCAATGGAGTTTAGAAGAAAACAACCAAACCCCATGAAAGCATGGAATACTGTCTTAGGAAACTTAACTGCCATCTAGGGTTTGGGAAAGGAAACCTCAAAAGCCATCTTTGGAGACAAAAGTTGATAGCCCCTTGACCACACCCTTCCCAGATTCTTCAAGCATGGCTGATCCTCTTAGACACCAAATTCTGGAAAACTTCCTAGAATTCCCATTCTTCCGGTCTTCCTCTCCCTCCCTGTCTGCTGTGTGGAGTCCAGTGTGAGCAGTTGGACCAATACTTGGGCTTTCCTAATAGCTGGGTGCTTTCTGCTTTCCCGGGTAGAGACCGGAAAGCACACACCACATCCAACTTCTGTTTTGGTGAGTACGGCATTGAATCTCTGTGATTTCTCTACTTAACTTTTCCTGTTTGTCCTCACAGGGGATTTCTAGATGGCACTAAATTTTGCTGTTAAGGGGAGGTCCTTCAGGGGTAGAAGACTGTTGTCTCACACTTCTTTTCCCGGGTCTGACACATCCCCCAGGACTTTCAACCATTCATCAAGTTGCCAGCGTTCTGGATTATTCCTCACTGTGGTCACCTACCCTCTGAGGCACCCAGTAAACACTGTCCAGAGATAAAACTGGTGCCTTCAGAGCACAGATAACATGGCAGGAGATGGACAGAAGGGATGGGAACAGAGCGTGATTCTTTTTTCCTTGCATGCTTTATCTTCCTATCTCCATAGTCTGCATGTGTAATTGTGACCATGCCTGTGTGCCCTTCTTCTCCGGGTGACTGCTTCTGTAAGGAAGAACTCACATCTCACACACTCGCTGCCTTGTCCCTAGCACATAGCCCTGATCTCAGGACACAGCAGCCATGGATTCAACCAAAGTGAGCTGAAGTACAAAAATGGGAATTTGAATTCAGACTTCTCCAGTAAGGCCATTGAAGGTGGAAAGGATTCTGGGATTATTATAACTCCAGCGTGGTGCACTTCTCCATGTTCAGTCAGGTGACTCTACCTCTCTTGATCATGATCAATGGCTTCCTGGGCTCTGGAGAATTGGACAACGGCAGGAAGACCTCTGAGCACAGATCTGCCTGGGCAGGTGCCTGTGCCCCAGCTGTGCACAGGTCAGCCTGGGAAAACCTTGGGGAGAGCAACATGAGGACCTGGGAAATGGATTTGAGCATTATAGTCTTTCTGTATAGAGCTAGGACAAGACTGAAAAGAGTCTCCATCCTTGATGCTCAGGGATAGTAGAGGAAAGGAAATGCCCTGTGTCTTGAGGAGCAGGAGGTTGTCTGCCTGTGTTAACCCACTAGTTCCTAGACATGGATTCCATTTTGTCATCCTCCCATAATGGGAAAACTGCCTTTCAGAGAGAGTAAAGTGGTAGACCCCGGTACCAGTAGCAGTGTGAGAATCATTACCCGATCGCCCTGTGTAAATAGCATGTTTACACAACCTTAGATTGCACTGCCAAACCCACGCCTAGCTGCACAACCTATACGAAATTCATCGTTGACAGAAATGTATCCATGAGGTATACAATTGCACATATTTTATCCCAATTACATGAATTCAGCAGTAAGACAGAGAATAATTAATTACCCTAAGACAAATTAATTCTATACTCCAGAAAGAATGGAAAAGAGAGAGTTAGACACAGCTTCATGTCAAAGGCAGTTAGTGTATCTCTCATGATTGATGGGGGTCACAAGAGAGCTGCGACCTGGGGAATTTTGTGAAGAGTTTGAGAAGAAGGATGGACAGCAGGCGGGGTTGAGACCAGAACCTGAGAAGTAGAAGAGATAATCTGAACAGAAACACAACGGATGGGAATGATGAGGAAGGAAAGGACCTCACACTAAATGGCAGAAGTGCCAAGAAGAAGAAAACAAGTGGGTGGGGACATTTTAGAATTAATTGCTGTTAAATTCTCTGAGCTGAAAACTTAAATGTATACCTTACAAAAAACTTTATTGAATTTAGGACAGAAATGATTTGGAAAGAAAAAAAAAGATGGAATTAAATATATGCTCAAAAATTCCTTAACTATAAGAAAAAAAGAATAATTCTTACTTTCAGGAACCAAAACGTCAGCAGGCTATTATCTAAACAACACACCTTCACGTTGAGCCTAGACTGTCTGAAACCAGGTTTTTGCCTCCACTCCAGCATCTTTCCACATTGTTCTGAATCCCTCTCTGAGAATAAGAACTCTCGCCTACTTCCAGGAAAGGAAGAAGACTGAGACTATTAATGGGACTGTTGTGTAAAATCCTGAAGCTTTAAAGAAGTTGAGTTCTGCAAGGAACACTGTTGGTATCTTCCACTTCCCTTCCACTGCTAGTTGAATGTTGACTATCAATAGCTCACAGCTTTCTGCTGATATAATAGAATCTCAAACATGCACCCACACACAAAACCACATATCAGTGGGCAGTTTATGATCCTGTGACTGGAGGTGCAAGTTTGGGGAGATGTGTCTGTTGGGGGTCTTCTTGCTAGGAGAGTCTCTACCGCACTCCCAATGTGGCAAGCACTAAATCAGGGGTGTTCAGCTCCAATGAATATTTTGCTGGGGTCATTGAAACCATTGTAGTCATCTCTTTCTCCTGAGTACTGTCTTGGTTATGGAAAAAGGACGCTCATCCTCAGCTAGCCTAGGAAGCTATGATTGTGTTGGGTGGCTTTATACAATGATTGATAAATAACTTGGAGTATAAGGATGAACCTGCTGTGCCAAGGTGAAGACAACCCCTTGGCAGCCCAGTTTATACACAGGAGCTTTCTGGGGATCCATCTGAGGCTAGATTCTAATGGAAGCCACATCTTTGTCTAGTCTAGAGCTTTCTTCCAACATCTCTTGCCACCTTCACCCTGTCATGGTGTCTCTTGAAAGTGTTCTATGGGTGAAGAACACACATAAAAGTTCTCATTTCAGAGTCTGTAGCTAAAGAAATAAACTTGATAGAGTCGCTGTGTTTCTCTGTCTCTGTCTCTGTCTCTCTCTCTGTACTAAGGATTAAACCCAGGACCTCTCACATGCTAGGCAAGTATTCTCCTACTGAATCATACCTACATCCCTCTCCCCTGTTTCTGCTGGACTCTCTGGAGCCCTGTATAAGTGACCCTTCCTGCTTCCACTTCCTGATTAGCTGGGATTACAAGCGTGTGCTGCCAGGCCCTCTGTTCTGGAATATCTTATGTCTGAAATGCTTGATATTGAAGTATTTCTGATGTCAGAGATCTTTTGGATTTGAAATATATACATAACCTTTTCTGGATGAACATCCCTCACCTAAATACACAAAATATAAAATATTTTGAAATACAAAATTTGGAAATTATAATAGTAAAACAATTAACAGCCAACCATTCTGTTCTGCCCTGTTTAATGTGGGAGCTGTGGCTATTTAATTTTAACTTGTTGCATTAATAGAATACCCAGCACCTCAGTGGTCATCACCAGACTTCCAGAGCTCCTTATGTGATATGCCTCAGAGTCGCCTATTGGACATCACAGACAGGTTCTGTTGGGCAGCGATGACCTGGAACACTGACTTCAGGACGAGGAATATCAAGGGAAGAGGAACAATTTCTAAGCAGAGTACCTGGTGGGTAGTCTGTCTGTGTGTATTCCATGCTCTGTCTGTCTGTCTCTCTCAACCTCTCTGTCTGGGTTAATCATTCTTAAGATGGAATGCAGGGTCTATAAAAGCTAGTTTAGTGATATTGCCATAAAATATTTTATAAAAACTAGGAGTTGGAGGTGTAAGAACGTTATAAATGTTTCAGAAGTCTTGGCTGCAGGGTGGGCGGGGGAGGAGGATGGCTGAAGGGTTTAAAGATCGTCTCCTCTTATTGGATTGGGAATAGGGGCCGAATACAGTGTTTAGCAGAGAACATAGGTTATATTATTTGGAGAATTGGGAGTTTGTTTATGAAATATAAACAAGGAAGGAGGCATTGATGAAAAGAGCAGAAAAGGAGAGAACACATCCATCAGTCCAAGGGTGAGTGGAAGATGAAGGTAGGACAGAAAGGTATCGGGAGCTACTGAGTTCCTGCCTCAGCACTCTGTCAGGGTTCAGAACAGGACTTTTACGACAGCCCAAACTGGCTTGTGAACAAGATCCGAGGGGTAAAACAAACGGACTGACTTAGGCATGCTTCTCCTGCATGTTTCTTTATTCCTGAGAGGAAGAGGAGAACAAGGGCATAAGCCATAAGGGCAAAGCATAAGGAAGGGTAAGGGTTAAAAGGGATGCGGGACAAGGGCAAAGTGCAAGGCCAAGGGCAAGAGTAAGGCATAAGGCTAAGGGTGATGGTAGGAATGTGATCTCCACCAAGTTTTCAGTTTATATAGGCACACAGACAAGTTAGCAATCTCATAGGCTGTAACAATAGTATCAAGTATACATTTTCACAGAGTCACAAGAAGCTGGTGGATCTGGTAAGGAGGCACCTGATGTCTCAGAAGGGTCGTGACTGTGAAGCTCCCCAGTGATTGGGAACACAGCTTGGTAGTTATACTGAGCTGTGGGTTTGATTTGCACTAGCGGCATCTAGCTGGTTGAGTTAAAAGGAATCTCTTCTGGGGACCCTGCTTCTGACTCTTGGTAGAATTTTTTTTTTTAGCGACGCATGCCTTTTTCCTGTATAAACCATTAATTTCCTGGGCTATGATCCTATGTTAGGTGAAACCAAGGTAAAGGATAAATATAGACTATTAGTAGCCTATTAAGTCAGGAGTTAACACCCGAGTCTGTTGTTAAAGCAGACATACTACCTCCTGTATGAGGCACCTTCCTTATCAATGTCAGTAAAGAAACTTTGTGGGGAACTATTTTTATGTAGATTTTGGCTATGAGAACAAAGGCTTGACTGAATCCTTTTTACACCAAGGCTTCATGGTGTCTGTGTGTGGAGGGGGGGGAAGCTATCCAGTTGCCCTGCAGGAAAATCCAAGTTTATACACTGCTAGGATACTATAGAAGGGAGAAATGCCATGATTTCACAACATTTCTACGGAACTGACTGTGGCTCATCCAAAGGACAGATGTACCTCTGCAAACACGGGTTCTCCAGGTGCAAGTGTACATATACACTCCTGCGCATAGTCCAGTAGATCTGTCAGCTGTACATTTACCATATAATACTTGTGGGCTCACCACAGGAAGGGGGAGAAGTGACAAACCACTGATCAAACTAACAAAAGAAGGAAGCAAAGCAGGAAATAACCACATGAGCCATTAAGTAGAAGATGTAAAGTCAAGTAGCTGAGTCATGATACCAACTATAAATGTACTGAAGTCTTACCATGACTGACAGGTTGAGTGAACACGAAATGACACGAAATGACGCAGCACACAACCATATGCCGCTTATAGGATGAGCTCATAGGCCTGTCCAGAAGGAAGAATATGGCTTTAGGCAAAAATAAATAGACAAGAAAGAAACCAGTATGGGAAAGTGGGAAGATCCTACAAAGGCAAGAATCCTCGCAACAGAGCTAGGGACTTGGAGATTTGAATTGTTGGTCTCTAGAATGAAGGGCCCAATAGTTAATGATCACATCTGAAGCTTGAGAAAGCTTGCAGATGTTAGAGATAGCGTGGACCAGGGCAAGTATATGGGATGAGCAGCCCAGTGTGTCTAGAATGGTCCATGTGCTTTGTGCCCCAGAATTCCTCTCCAGGTGATGGCACCTCGGCTGGTCAGCACAATTCCCAGAGCTGCGCACAAAGCTCAATCTCAGAGAACAAAATGCAAAATGTTCCCAGGGGAATCTTAAACATCGGATGCTAGAGGAGAGAATCGAACATCCTTCTCTTGGAATTTGGCAGAAATAGAGGGTATTTTTTTTTTGCTATAGAAATAAGTAAAATATAGGGAAATATATCAGGAAATTAAACTCTTGTATAATCTTATAAAATATTATCTTCTGCCACTGATCAGCTTCTGTCCTTGGCATTCTCCAAGTCATAACTTATCAAGAATCAGAACTACTGGCTGCATCTGTTGAGCTCCAAGCAACATGAATGAAATGTTGATTATGTTCTTCCCTACCTCCCCCACATAATTACCTGCCCAGGTAGCTGCATCTACTCTACGTTTGGGAAGAATCATGATTCACCAAGGAGCCCTTCACTGAGCTAACTGCCATCTGAACTGCTGATTATAATACCAGGCCTCCAACCACCATTCAGACAGCATCATCATCTCCCCTTCCAGGCCTCCAACCATGACCTAGGCAGCAGCAGCATCTCCCCTTGCTAATTTGAGCTGTTCAGTGGGCAGAAGACCGTGCTGAACCCACGACTTTGCTGTGAACTTACTCAGTCACACTTTTTAAAAATCTGGAATTGTTATTCCCTCGTCATCAGCTTCCTCCCTCTGTTCTCTCATTTTAAAAATAATCTCTGCCCAGCTGGAGTGAATTTGTAAGGCCTTGTCAATTCCTTGACTTTGTTTTTACTTGTTAACTTGAAAATATGAGGTGTCACTGATGAAATAAAAAAGTAGTTTCCTGTTTTAGCTTCTTCGCTCATAAAACTAAGTCTCTGACAAAACTATGAAGATCACAGGATTTGGAAACCCATAGCCATCAAGGCTGCAGGTGTGACCAGCTAATTGGACTAATTAGTGTCTGAAGCTGCCAGGTGAGGCTAGAAATAGGCCTAATAACTAAGGCTAGAAACTGCCTAAAAACTTCCAATATTATACTCAAAAATGAAATGATTTCTGCCTCCTTCTCTCCTTCCCTTTCCCTCCCCCTTCCTCCCTTCTTTCTCTTCTCCTTTGTTGCTGTTTTTCCCCCTGTAAACCATTAGAGCCTCATATGGCTCACCTACATAGTGTGGAAGAGACAGAGACCTCAGATTTGTGACTTTCTTGGTTGCATCACACTCACAACAATCCTGCTGGAATCACAGTTGTAAATCACCGTGCCCTGCATTTTCCTCCCTGTGTTCCTGAAGAGGAACACAATCTGATTGACCAATGTGGTCAGGGTTTTGTAACCACACAGTGTATGAAACATGGAGAGATTTCGAGGAGCATGCTAGAGAAACCCCAAATTACCAGGGATGGACTCTTAGCTGAAACTGGATTTTGAGGATATTCTTGACGCGGGCTCAGAAGGACGTTGCTGGAAGGAGGACCTCTGTTGTGTAATGTGTGATGACACTGTTTCCGAAGGTCTGTAGAAAGCAGAGCTTGTATGATGAGATAAATGCAGTAATATTATTAAAGAGATTTAAAAAAAAACACAAAAAACGTTGCAGTCATCGATCTCTTCTTTCCACTAGGAGAAACATACAGTTAAGGAATAATTGTTTTCTTAAAATAAAATTTAAAAAGGGAATGAGAATCCAGTGACCTTAAGCACTGGGATGCTCTCCAGATGCTAAAGCCCAGATGTTAAAGCTGAGAGAATCCCGTTTAGGACAGCACATCCCAGAGGAAAGAGTGAACACAATAATTCCTTCCACTCCTGAACTCAGACCAAGACACCAGTCAAGAGGCCCTGTCAAGAGTGTGTCCCACAGACACTGGCCAGCCAGAGACTCACCAGGCAAACGTAACAGTAGGTAAAAGAGCAGATAGGCTGTCTTTTGAATATCTGTGGGTATGGTTTCTGCTTAATAGAGTGAGCCACAGTGGGGTCCATAAAGTTCCATAGCTTTTATGGACTTTCCAGCTATCAAAGCCTAGCTACGGAGCCTCATCATGGACAAGTTCCTCTGTTAGAGCTCTAGGTGGGGCGGGAGGGGGGAGTCTTGTGATCAGGGGATCTGATGTGCAGCTTCAACAACGGCTAGTTCAGGGAGCAGGGAGGACACCGTAGAGGGCCAGCAGCGTGCATTGGAAGGTTTAAGGTTTATACATTTGCTTCCTAGAAAATGCTTGGAATTTTCCGTTTGAATATTCTGCTTGACTCACTTGAGGAGGCTGTGGATCACATGAACAGAAGGGCCTCACATGAGGCCCTGTGCACACTTCATGAAGAAAGCTAAATCTTAACTACAGTCAGGACAGAAGATGATAGTATTTAAAATCCTTATCATAGCCTTGGGTGAGTGGACATTCACAGGTTAAATACTGACCATCTAGATGGGAGAATCAAAGGCTTTGTTTACCTGCAATACCTTTACAATAATGTTTTATCTTGTGAAAAATTTTGATACCTTGTCTGAGAACACTACAGATACCTTTTTTTATTTTTATTTTATTTTATTTTATTTTTTTACCTAATGCACTGTTACCACCACCAGAAGTTAGGGAATATGATGATTATAGGAATGGGTTTTAGAGTCAGATAGTTTTGGGGGCTTGAATTTGTTTTGTTTGTTTGTTTGTTTGTTTTTAAGTTGCCAGAGATGGAACTTTCAGTATTTTGTTTGAGACAGGTTCTTACTTTATACTCTAGGTTAACCTTGAACTCATGGTTCCTCCTGCATCAGCTTCCCAAGGGTTGGAAGGACAAGCATGAGCCACCATAGACGGTGGCATGAGAACTGGAGACTTCAGCTTGGTAATTCAGTCCGCCATTATTCTGTGAAGCAACTCTGGGGTCTATAATCACAGGCTCTGAGAGACAAGGTCATCTTGATCACTAACGTTTCTGAATCATGTTCACTCCAACCTATTTTTTGCCATCTTCTCCAGGGCAACAAATCTTTTTGGTGCTATATGGAGCTAGCTAGGAAATTTACCCATGATAAAATAGACCCGTCAGTTTACACGCTTGTTCAATGTTACAATATGAAGTTCTACGCCCAGGGTTATAATTTTCTTTAACCATCTTCCTATCAAAAGCAAATGCTCTGAGGGATGAACACACAAAGTAATCACTAACCCTTAAGTTCACAGAAGAAAAGTGCAGAGCAACCAAAGGCGGCTGATTCAGAGAGCAGAGTGTAACTCAAGTTAGAAACTGAGTGGTGTTGGGCTCAGCCATGGTTTTTGCCCCCTCACTACTGGCTCAATATTTCATTAGTCATTGTATTGATGCCACGGATAAAAAATATTGATCATATTGTGTTCTAAAAACATTATCTAGTGTTTGGCAATGGTATTCTTCATTTTTGTCAGGCCCATTTTCTAGTACGGTTGAACAGAAATTCAGATTACTATAAGATCTGGTCTGGTTTTCTACCATATCAGGCCCTGACCTGGGAACAGAGCTGTAGAAAGCATTTGCTCAGTGTTGTCAGACCCTGTGCATGCTCTGTGTTGGGAGGTCGTCACCTCTTTCATTTCTTTTCCAGGGTTGCAATTGGAGACTTTGACTGCAGAGAAGCTGACAAAGGCATGTGTAACAGGGGCGCTCAGACGCAGACTTAACCATCCTTGTCATAAATGACTTCCCAGGGTAACCTATGACATAACTTCATTGAATGCCACGTTGTATGTTTTCCTTGGTCCTAAGTGTGACAGGAGATGCTAACCTCTTGTGGTGAGATCACTGGTAAGCCGTTATTCATGGGGCCTCTTTCAGGGGTACAGTGAAATTGTGAACTGGTGCACTGCTTTCCACGTGCAGTTGGGAAATAAGAAAGACTAGCCACCTTTTCCAAGCTCCCTCACTGAGCTACGAGGGTGGAATGATCCACTTATGATCACAGAACTGTCATACCAATGCCAGATGAGCCTGCCAAGAGGCACACTGGAGATGCCTGGTCAACCTGCTATGTTTCTCAACATGAAAGCAGGGCCGTCATCTCCAGTGACATTTTTCCTGAACCACCAATCCAAAAATGGCAGCTTTTATTTACACATAAGGACAAGGCCTTTTGAGTTGGGCTGCTCAAACATAGAAAGGAAATTTTAAAGTGACTTAAGTAAGAGACTGTAAAGGCTGAGGCAAAGGAAGATGGTGTTCATGAGTTCTTATGAGAACTTATGCGGGGCTGAGGTTAGATTTCACTTTCTAACTTTAGATTCAGTGAGGGAGAGGAAAACAGGGAAGGTGAAAGAAGAGATGAAGAGGGAGACGGGGAGGGGAAGAAAGATGGGAGGAGCGGGAGACTGATTTGTGGAAGAAAGGTTATGTCAACAGAGTATACACTTTGTTTTTTCTTTTTAAGAAAAAACAAACTTATGCGGGGCTGAGGTTAGATTTCACTTTCTAACTTTAGATTCAGTGAGGGAGAGGAAAACAGGGAAGGTGAAAGAAGAGATGAAGAGGGAGACGGGGAGGGGAAGAAAGATGGGAGGAGCGGGAGACTGATTTGTGGAAGAAAGGTTATGTCAACAGAGTATACACTTTGTTTTTTCTTTTTAAAAAATATTTATTTATTTACTTATTATGTATAGTATGTATGATATTCTGCCTGCATGTATGCCTGTACGCCAGAAGAAGGTGCCAAATCTCATTACAAATGGTTGTGAGTCACTATGTGGTTGCTGGGATTTGAACTCAGGACCTCTGGAAGAGTAGCCAGTGCTTTTAACCTCTGCACCATCTCTCCAGCCCCCAGGGTGTACATTTTGAAGCCTAGATTAACTTTAGAGTCAAAAACTTGCCAGCAGTCCTAGCAATGGGGGACTCATGTGCATGGAGAGGCTTTGCTTGTTCTCTTTTCTTCCTAGGTGGAAAGCAGTCTTTCTTATCCCGTTTCCTAGATTCGGCAGGTGAGATACAGTTTCTCAGTTCCCATGCTGGTGGGCTGGTTGAAAAGACAGTTTCCATTTGTAGCGAGTTTTGAAAATAAAAGGCATGGGGAAGTATGGGAGAGCCTGTTGTCTTCACTGTCTGGAAATGTAGCAATATAAGAAGATTTGACAGAGGATTTGCCATCTGTCCTCCTGGTGGGAGCCTTGGTTCTGATCAACCAGACACACACGGATGCAGCTCTTTTGAAGTGGAATTTTTACAAATAGTTTTAAAATAAGGTTGAGCTTCCAGACAGGGTCCATCTTATAATTACATTCTGTTTCCACTGAAATCATCTCTATGAAAAACTCACTACTCTACAAAAGCTTTGTGTTTTTTCCTCAGCCCTCTTTTGGCAATCATACGGCTGGAAGGACTTCCTGAATCTCAACTTTTCACACCTTTCCATGATGACTCCCACCCCTAACCTGCAGGATTCTACGTTAGGTCAGCATGGCAGGTAAACTTTCAATTGGAGCTGACCTTTAAATGAATCAATTAATTTCCTAAGAGAATAATTTCTGTATGCAAAACTTGGAGCTTTCACATAGGTGCATTATCAGGTATCACACTCTTAAGTACAATTTCCAAATACTCTGTACTGTTTGCTATCCAATGGCTGCTTTCTACCCGACAACACCTCCTCCTCTTTCCCTGGCACTCTCTTCCCCATCCCTGTAGGTGTTTCTCTTTATATCGACTAAACCTATTTTTGCCACAGGGTCTCTGTACTGCTTCTTCCTTCTGGCTGTGAATATTTCCCATTTTAACATCTGCCTAGTTGTTAGATAAACTTTGGTGTTTCTTCACTAAGGCAGACATTGAGAAAGGGAAAGAGGAAGTCCAGCTGGGTAAACATTATGGCATCACGTTTCAAGAGCTAAAATAGATGCTTCTATGCCCAACATGTATCACAGTAGAGATAGTTATAAAATAAGAAAGAGCTAAAACTATATTAAAGCAGAGGATAGGAACGCTGTAGCGGATTGAATCTATGGCCGTTGAGAGGAGGCACATAGAAACTATCAGGATGACAATAAAGAGGACAGAGGTCACTGAGTTAATCTGAAAGGTGGTGTGAGGACCACAGTGTAGGGCAAAAAGCAGGCATGAATGTCAAAAGAGTCTCTCTGGGTTACTCCTCACTGTCATGGTTTCTGGGAATCTCATTCAGCTAAAAGTGTGGCAAGTATCTGCTGTAGTTTGATTCCCTGGTGACTATTCTCAGTAGTTAGAGGGGACACTAGAATAAATAGCCCCTCTAATGCTAGAAAACATATAGTTGTCCTATAGTTTAGGAACATGCACTTAAAAACATGTTAAAGGAATGAGGCGGTCACAGACATTGGACTGTGTTGGCAGAGTTAAAGATATTTAGGTGCCCAGTATGAAGCATGAGCAAGGAGAAAGAGAATGACAAAGCTGTGAAGGAGGACTCTTTCACTGAGGCACTTCTGCCATAAACTATAACAAAGGAGAAAATACGGAGTGATCTCCCAGAATCCAACAACTGAACTTGGAGGTTCTCTTCTCTTGATTTTACCTGTTTTGTCTAGCAAGGTTATTTTTAACGCAATTACCAGATGTAGAAGCTGAAAAAGGAAGTCAGAAAACCCCAACTTTAGAACGTTATAAAATATTGACAATTGCAGAGATGAAGATGACCTAGGAGAGCCAGCTTGGCAAACTTCAGCCTCCACAGGATAAAGAGAAGGCTCTTAGGAGGCTTTGAAGGGCAGCCAGTGACTTACTAGTACATCTGTCAGCTCTCAGTGGAAAAAGCTTCTTCTTGAAGTAAATGACAATTAATATAGAAACCCACACCCAGTCAATGTACAGACCGTGGAGTGGTGTGCCATTAATGGGACATTTAAATTACCCTATATCTCCCTAAAAGGATCAGTGGACACACGCTCACAAGAAAGCATGTTTTCTGGACACAACAGAGTAGTTGCACACATGACTCACTGTCATTGCGACTGCATGTACAAGATCAGAGCAAGCTCAAGCCCTACGGGATCCCATCAAGAAGGGACATCCCACCGTTAACTGAGGAGATATTCCTGATTGATAGCTTCTAGGAGAGGGAGAGTCCATTTTCTTTAAGCATATGACTCTTGGTAGGTCAATCACATTTCAAAACAGGCTCTAAACCCAAGAGTACTTGGAAAAGACTAATTAGATTCCATGGATTAAAAAAAAAAAAAGATGAAGCCATGTTGGTATGGAGGTGGAATGAATCTTGGAAGAGTTGTGGGGAGGCAAATGTGATCAAAATACATTACATAAGATTCTCAAAGAATTAATGCACACACACAGGGTGTCTGTGTTTAGGGTACCTATGTATCTATCTATGTATCTATGTATCTCTCTCTCTATATATATATATATATTATATATATATATATATGTGTGTGTGTGTGTGTGTGTGATATGTGTGTGTGTGTGTGTGTGTGTGTGTGTGTGTGTGTATGATGGCTGTGTAGTTTAGGGGTTAGATAGATGTCTCAGAGGTTAAGAGCACTTGCTACTCTTTCAGAAGACCTGAATTTTGTTCATAGCACCCATGTTGGATGTTTTGCAATTGCTTGTAACTTCAGTTCCAGGGAAAATGACACCCTTCTAGCCTCCAAGGGCACCTACATGCAAGTATGTACATATACAAATACTCTCTCACACAGGTTCACATAATTAAATAATAAAGTAAATCTTAAAAAGAAAATTCCCTGAAGTTCTTTGACGAGGCTAAAATAGATAAGGGATGGTCTAGAAGGATATAAGCATTTACATAACTCTGAACTGTCAGGCTAGAGAAACTGTATTCAATTATAATAAGATATTATATTTAGTAGTCTTTCTGGACTTGATGCTGACTCGACCACTAACAGTCAACTAGAGAAGACAAAAGTCTTTTTCCATGAATATATAGAGTAATTAAAAATAAGCAAAATGAGTACAGTGTGAAGATCAAAGGGTGGCAATCACAGACTATCCTATATGATATGAACACCAGATGATTTTGATTGTTCTTAAATTTTTATGTTTTAAGAACTCCCCACAATTGTTCAGGATCCAAAAGACTTCTGTTTTATGTGATAATTAAAAGCTATCTACTGTATAATATATTAAAAAACAAGAAACTATTTTAAACTTTCATTTTCACTACATCACCATCACCATTCTTTTCTTCTTCTTCTTCTTCTTCTTCTTGTTCTTCTTCTTGTTCTTCTTGTTCTTGTTGTTGTTGTTGTTGTTGTTGTTGTTGTTCTTCTTCTTCTTCTTCTTCTTCTTCTTCTTCTTCTTCTTCTTCTTCTTCTTCTTCTTCTTCTTCTTCTTCTTCTTCTTCTTTACCTTTTTAAGGCAGAGTTCCTTCGTGTAGCTTGGACTGTCCTGGATCTCATTCTGTAAGCCACGCTGGCCTCAAATTTGGAGATCCGCCTGCCTCTGTCACCCAAGTGCTGGAATTAAAGGCACGGGTGCCCACCACCTAAATAAGAAGCTTATAAAGCTAAAGAGAATAAAGTTCAGGGTCCTATAGGCATCAACGATGGCAACATGACACGTTTCTTTCTGGAAAAGCCTCCTGATCCTCAGTAAATAACGAAAATGACAATTGACTCTCCATTACTATGAGAACAGTTTGACAACTTAAGGTTCCCAAGCATTCCAGACTGCACTATGAAAATCGATTACTCATATTTTATTTATTGTAGCAATATTTTGTAGCATGCTTCTCTAGAAAAATGAGTAAATTATAAAAGTTACAATTTGAACTAAATTCAAGTACTCTGCATGAATCAGGATTTTTAACTCAATCTTAAGTAAAAACGGGAATTCAAGGATAGTTATGTAGTATGACATCACAATAAAATTTAAATATATCAAAATATTTAGAATTATTGCTATTATACTAATTCACAATTAAAAAGAAATAGAAATGAAACATTAAGATGCGTTGATGGCTTCTGTGAGGTGGAAGTTGTGATGACCTTTATGTGTGTTTCTGAATTTTGTTGTATCAGTTAGAATAATTTCTGGGCTGTAACAACGGGAAAGGATTAACCTGATGTGCTCACTTTTGTCCAGTGAAAACAACAACTTCTTTATTTCGAGGCAGAATATTGCTATGTAGCCCAGGCTGGCCTCAACTTACCCTCTCCTTAGTTCTGTCTCCCAAGTGCAGGTATGCCACTGTGTTCATCAGGAATATTGGTATTAAAGAATGTTGTCCTATTTATTAGAGCATCTAGAGTTTGTTATAAATGCAAACTGATAAGCATCTATGATGTTTTACTCCCATGGTGAGCTTGTGAGCAACTGCCTGATAGATTATGGAATTTCTACCCTGAGGTAAAGAAGAAGCTGCAACCTCTGAATTGTCTTTGTAGTAACTGAGCATATCTAAAACTTAGTGTGTCTGCATTATGCTTCTATGCAGCTATTGTAGGGAACATTCTTTGTTAAAAACCTACCAGCTGCTTGTTCAGGTATATTATAGGCTATTCAATGACTGAGATTATTTACTAATATTTGAAATAGTTCTTTCTTAGGCTGTGAAGGTAAATTTGAAGTTACGCATATTTATTATATAAATCATACATATGGATACACACATGTGTGTATCCATATATTTATAAATATGATTTATTGTTATTGAAATCTGTTATCATTACATCTTTTATAATAGTAAATATAAATATTTTGAGAGTAAATAGAGGACAACAGAAATATGTCCTCCAGCAAAATATTTGAGTAGGGCTATTGCTGATATTATCAGAGGAAACGGATATTATTGACAGAAATAAAAATTCATTTTATAGTTTAATTTTATACCTGACTTTTATAATAATCAGTATCTGAAGACTACATTTCTTTTTTCTGTGCTTCATAATGAAGAGTATTATGGCTAATATATGAACGTTTTAAAAAGTTACACAGATTATAAAGAGGGTACATTAAATCAGATAAGATCATGGTTCAGAAGTCAACCTGAAGACAGAGCCCTTGCATACCTTCATGGGAGCCAGCTGTATGGGTGTGATGCATGACGGATCCACCATGGGCTTCGGCCTGTTGGCTGTGTCTGCTAACAGGCTGTGCCATTGCTGGGGAAGGCCAGTAAATTTCTGCTCCTGTGGGTCAAACCCAGTATGAACCCTGTGTTCAAAGTTGGATGGGCCAGATATTTCAATCTTTTTCTTTTTCTTGCCAAACATGATGTAAAAACCTGTGAAATACAGAAAGAAAATAGGCACTTATTATATTTTGCCACCAGAAAATAAGACACTTTTAAAAATCGTTTCATTGCATCATCTTAGTTATCTCTCACAATACTAATTTCAAAAGATAAAAGTTAGATTTTCAGGCTGCATAGATTAGATAATTTCATTCTAAATCTTTGTTCTTGAATGCTCCCTGTGGATTACAATTGCTTGTCCCATTGATATTGAATTTGGCCCATGTGACCTACACTAATTAATGATCTGGACAATAAACCAGTCTGGGGTGAGGGTGTTTGGAGGCTCTGTGTGCTCCAACCCCAATGTACTTGCCATGAAGATTCCTTAGGTAGATTATCCTTCCTAATCCTCAGTTTTAGAAGAGGAAATATATGAAGCAGAAATAGCCCAACCTGGAGTCAAGACCAGGCAATCCCAACTGAACCATTGTTAGGTCACAGCTGACAGTTGTACGGATGTAACACATGAAGGGTTATATTTCCAACGTGTTGGTCATCTAAACATCACTGAAGCAAAAGATGACCAATTCTCAAGCAGAGGCACCTCTAAGTATGGTATGCGGTCAAAATCCCAAACACGCATGTGACAAAATAACATATATATCCACATGAAAAATGAGCTAATAATTACTTTGCAATAAATCAATTATCATAGGCATAAATAAATGTGTATCAAATATTTAGAAAAAATCAGCGGACCAAAGTAGGTCCTGTAAGCATTAAGTGCCGTAAATGGTGACCCTGTGCTTCACAGTTCTGGGAGCCTGGGATGTCTTCATCACAAATACTGCATCATCATGACCCAGTGACACGGGAGTGTCATGTTATACGTGTGCTTTTTGACCAGGGGGTACTTACTTGCCTGTGAGTAGGATAAACAAGGTCACTTTGGAAATCCTTCTACATATCCCATGGGTTTATAAAAGGTGGTAATAATATTTTATTCTTAAACCATTTACTTTTCTTTCCTAGGGAATCCTTACCGCACTGTATACCATTCTGGTAGGATTGAAGATATTTGTGCCCCAGAAATCCTATCCTGGGAAGAAAAGGCTGATAGCTGGTGTTGACCAGAGGGGAGTTTGTCACAGTGCTGAGATTTCACACAGTGCTGAGAACGTGTTAAAGCACTTTGCAGGAGAGATTGGATCATGGTGCACACAGTAGTGATAGCAGGACCACACCTTGGCCTGTATTTAAACCTGAGCCTTATACCAACCCTGAAAGGCAGACCTGGAGGGGTCATTGAATCTCTTAGTTCTTCATTCTAATGTGGCAATACAGACTAAATATTCTTTTTCTGCTTTTTCACCATTACTTCTTATTTTGGTTAGTTTATTGGTGATGGATACCTCAACCTGGCTTTAGCAGGATGCTGTTCTGTCTCAAGCGCTAACTCAGACAATTGCAGTGATGGCAGCCTAGGAGGTCAGAGTCTTTTAGTATTACTATCGTCTCTCACTTTCTCCCTTTACCCCATTTTACTTTTCTTCTTTGATTAACCCCTATCCCCTCCCATCGCCATTTATTGTTGTATTTTTGGGAGTATTTCTTCTGCCTTCCAACTCTATCCAGTCCCTACCTCATCTTCTGCTCGGGTAAACATTCGGTTACAGACATCCAGTCATTCACAGTTCTAATGCCCTCTCATTCATGAAGGTTTGGCTCTGAAATGTCCCCAGAGGCTCAAGTATTGAAAACTTGGTTCCCAGAGGGTGGTGCTATTGAAAGGTGATTAGCTCATGTCAGCGCTGAACAGGGTTGTTTGGAAATGGGACCTGATCAGTCGTGCAAATCTTTGATGGGCTTATTTTGACTCTGATCCTGGTCCTTGCTTCCGGGCACACATGAAGAAGTTGTGCTCTCTACATGCTTCTTCTCATTCCAGGTCCAGTGGTGTGGGACTTGGTAAGCATGGACTGACTGAGTTCCCGCATCCCAGGAGTCAACATAAACCTTTCTTATTTCAAAGGATATTTTCCCCAGGTGTTTTATCACGAGAAAAAGATGTGAAGAACTTAGAAAAGAAGCCAGCTAGCCTTTATGGGTTCTATTTTAGAGTAATCCAGACATCGATAAAAGATGGTAACAACTAAAATGCTTTGCTGATTTTTTTGACCTTGAAAACATTAAAGGAAATTGTTTAACTGGGTCTCATTTTCATGCCTGTAACCATACACGTGGCAGGCTGAGGGAAAAAGAATACCCCAAATTTAAGTTTATTCTGGGCCGAGTAGTAAGTTCTTGCTCATTCTGAGCTACAGAGTAAGACCATGTCTTAAAAAAAAAAAAAGTGAAACAAAAAAAATAAGAAAGATAAATTCTTTAAACACTTGAACATATAACACACAACACACACACACACACACACACACACACACACACACACACACTATGGAAGTTAATAAACACAGGTCTGACGATCTTAAAACTTGGGCAACTAAGCCGGAAGTGTAAGAAAGTGAAGAGACCAGGAGAGAAAGTTTGTTGCAGGGACAGCAGAGCCTAAGGCCTCTCTCACACCGACTCCAAATGTTGATATATAATTTGATGTCATCTGTAGAACAAAAAAATGATAGAACGCAAGCATGTAACATGCTGAGTCATTGGTGCTTACCCTCTTGCTACTCTCAGAACCTGAGATCCACACAAGTAAAAAAGCCACATTATTGTGTAGGAATTCTTTCTGTTTGTGTGTTGCTTCCATTCCTTGGCCTAGCTGATAGGGCAGAACTTACATAGGCTTGGAAAACAGAACTGAATGCTGGGAGGAGGAAAGCAGAGTCATTGAGAAGCCATGGATCCTGTGCCTGAGACGGATGTCAGTTAAAATCTCCGGTAAGCCACTGCCATGTGGTGATACACAGATTAATGGAGATGGGTTAAACTACTATGTAAGAGTTAGCCAATAAGAAGTTAGAACTAATGGCCAAGCAGTGTTTTAATTAATACAGTTTCTGTGTGGTTATTTCGGGTGTAAGCTAGCCAGGTGGACAGGACAAACAAGGGGCCCCCCTCTCTGTACAACAGCATTATCCTATTGTAGCACATAGTCATTTATCATATTGGTCAATCCTAGCTAATCCCCAGCAGCAGTGCTGCTTAATTGGATCTGTAGCTCTTTGAATGGAAAGACCATCAGCAGGAAAACTACCCAGATGAGCTACACCCTCAGTTTCTGACCTATCAAATTAGGACACAAATACTTTGGAGCATCATTTTTGGAAGCCAATTGTTTCATACAGAAAAGCTATAAGAAACACCTATCACCTCCTGCCTAACATCTTCTGCACTCATCACTTTTGGATTATTTGTTGGTCTGAAGTTTCAAACAGCAATGTCCAATCTGAGCAGCTACATCATCCATCACACAACTGCTTTAACGCAAAAGAATCTTAATTGTGATGCCGTGACCTTGGCAGTTGATGTCTTGGAGCATTTTCAGTTGAAGAAAATTACAAATTATTGACTCTATAAAGCACCTTTTGGTTTTATTTGCTGAACATAGAGCATATCCAAAATATAATTTGGTCATTCATTGGCTGAGTCAACTTGACATTTTAATAGACTTTCACTTTTATAATTTTCAAAAAGCAAACGTCATTTGGGAAGAGTTTGTTTGCACATATTCATACCTGAACAAGCAATGAAAATGCTAGAACAAATATTCTTAGAATTAGAGCAGAAATGTCTTGTTATTTCCCTTTTATTTGTGAATTTCCCAGAGACCTCTATGCCATTCAAGTGAGTGTATATAAAAAGAAAATATAAATAAATTAACAATGTACCTAGAAATGGTGAAGAGCAAACTTGTCGCTGAATTAATTTAAGTCTACAGTATTGTGTGATCCTATCTGCCATTATTTAAATGGCATTAAATCACAGATCTGCTTGATTGGTAAGGTAAGTTTTAAAGGAAAATAGTTGTGCATGATAGCATATGCCTGAAGTCTCAACACCCAGGAAGGTGGATTGTCACAGGCTTGAAAACATAGTGCTCTACATAGTGAGACCATGTTTCAAAATCAACCAACCAACCAATCAACCATTAAAACAAACCAAGAAAAGACAAAACAAACCAACAATAACAGTAAAGAGCCACAGAATAAGAAATGCAAAAGGAAATCGAAAAAAGTCAGTTCTAAATTCTAAAGCAATATCTTAGTGAAATTCTCATTTCGGTGAATCAGAAATAGAATCTTGGAGATGCACATTGAATGTCTCTCAGCAGTACCCATTGCTGCTTTCATCCAGGTGAACGATGGAGACAGTGTCCTGGTGTCCCTTAGCACCAGGCAACAGAGAGACATCCAGTAAGGACATGAAAACACATCTGGTAGATGTATTTGTGACTTTTCTTGTTGATTTAGAAAATACCCTGAAAGGAACTTTAGGAAGGAAGGGTTTCTGTTGGCTCCCAGTTTCAGGACACGGCATATCGTGGCAAGAAAACCATGCAAGCAGTTGCTCATTTTGCATCTACAGTCAAAAAACAAAGAGAGAGTTGAACGCTGGTGTTTGGCTCATTGTTATTTTACTCAGTGTGGGACCCTCACTCATGGAATGGGGCTTTCATATCTAAGGTGGCTACTTCCATCTGAATTAACTCAGTCTGTGCTCCACAAATTTGGAAAATTTAAAAGAAATGAACAACTTTCTGGATCGGTACCACATACAAAAATTAAACCAAGACCAGATAAACAATTTAAATAGACCTATAACCCATAAGAAAATAGAAGCAGTCTTTAGAGGTTCCCTAATCAAAAAATCCCAGGGCCAGATGATTTCAGCACAGAATTCTACCAGAATTTCAAAGAAGAGCTAATACCAAACTCCTAAAATTGTTCCACACAATGGAAACAGAAGAAACATTGCCAAACTCCTTTTATGAAGCTACAGTTACCCTAATACCTAAGCTACACAAAGATGCAACAAAGATGCACAAATACCCAATAAAATACTGGCAAACTAGATCTAAGAACACATCAAAAAATAATCATTCACTATGATCACTTAGGCTTCATCTCAGAGATGCATGGATGGTTTAACATATAAAAATTTGTTAATGTAATCCACTATATAAACAAACTGAAAGAAAAAGCCCCAAATAATCACCTCATTAGATTCTGAAAAATCTTTTGACAGAATCCAACACCCCTTCATGATAGAAACTCCCTTACAGACCTGCCCAGAGGCTTGTTTTCATGGTGACTCCAAATCGCAACAATTTGAAAACCAAGATTAGCCATCATGGAAGGTACCGCCTTTCTGATGTGTTCATGACTGCTTAGGGTACCGAATGTTTAGTGTATATAGTGCCACATTGGCAATAACCCTGTGACAGAAGTTCTAAGAAGACATCCACACTTGATGGCGTAACGAGAGGATTCTTGGATCAGTATATAGTCACACCCATGGCTATGATTTAACACAGGGAAAGGATAAAAAAAACAGTTAGGAAGGGGAAGAAGTACCCAGATGAAGTCCTAAGGGAACAAGGCACTGGTGTCCAGTGCACACATAGGGCATGATCAATTACTGTGACACTGGACAGTGATGGCACATTGAAATACAGACTATTAGGGAAGCGTCAGATGGTATTTGAGGGTTGTACTCAGTGCTGTCACCTCTCTGCCCTCTGCCTAGTCTATAATAAAGTTTAAGGTCCCAGAAGGAAAGCAGGGATTCAGGGAAAACCACAGTGTTTTTGTAAACAGTGACCAATTCTTACCAGGGAATGGTGGGAACCTTTCTAAGATCCAAATCCCCAGATGAGAACCCAGGACCAACCTTATACACAGGCTTTTCTAAAACATGCAGGTTAAGACTTCTCTTATTAACTCTTTCCTGAAGAGAAAAAGAAATGGAAGCTGAGAGCCCAGGTCAGAAAGAGGTTCAGTGAGAGACTCAAAGCCTCAAGGTAATGTTTGAAGTCAAGAAGTAAGAAATTGTTGTCCTATATTTATTTAGCTTCTCTGTCAGATGGTGTGGGAGAATTGTCTGTATTCTGTCAATCATGTTTTAAATAAATGCTGATTGGTCAGGCAGGAAGTATAGGTGAGAAAATAAGACAGGAAGTAGAGGTGATGCAATAAGAACAGGAGAATTCTGGGAAGGAGGAAGCTGATTCTTCCCAGTCTTGCCCAGACCACCAAAGAAGCAACATGTGACCTGCCAGCTGAAAAAGGTACCGAGCCATATGGCTAAAATAGATCAGAATAATGGGTTAATATAAGTCATAAGAGCTAATAAGAAGCCTGAACCAATCAGGGCCAATCAGTTTTATAACCTAATGTAGACTCTGTGTGATTTTCTTTGGGGCTTGCTGGCTGTGGGGTACCCCAACAATCAGACTCCTCATTGTTACAGTCAGATATGCCACTTTTCCTACCTAGGGACCCTGTGAACGGGGATAGTGAGCTTTAGAGAAGGAACTGTGAGAGTCTTAAGGTGTCTGGGGTCTTCTTGTCAGGGTCAGAGGGGAGATTCAGCCTAGTACTGCTGCCTGCAGCTTCAGAAGCTCCCCAGTTAGGGCCCCCACTCAGGGAGATCTGAATCTTTGACTATATCACAAAAGATATTCAGGATAAGTCAGATTAAAGAAGATTTGGAGCTTATTAAGTTGAGACAAAAACAGTAAACACTTTAGATCTATGCATTGGTCTTTAGAAAAAGGGACACCCTTAGGTGTCCTCACAATGGAACCCCCCACAGGAATCTAGGCTTTTAAGTTACATTGCTCAAAGGATATAGTTCCCAGCAAGGTTTTAAGCTGAAGTGAATTTTAAAGTTAAGGAACCAATATGAGTTGGTTGACTTGTTTCTCCTAAGGGGTTTCCTTTTGTGAATGTAACTGTATGGTAGTTCTATGAGATGTATTGCTTAGACTTAGGGCTCTAAGAGGAGTGTGAATCCAGTAAAACTCAAGTTCATGAGCATTCTGGCCTCAAGCAGGCACAGTTCATCCATTGTTTTCACTATCATTTTTGTGTTTAAGGGAGCAAGCATTATCTCTGACTTCATGTCAAATTCTGGAGAGAGGGCCTTCTTTCTCTTTCCATGTCAGCTCAACTTTTACTGTCCTTCTACCCTGCCTTATTCTCCAGTGTCTCAAGAAAGGGGCTCTTTCTGAAACTGTGAGTTCTGTCACTGAGCAGTCCAGACTGAAGGGATACCCAGGCTGCACTGACCAGAGACTCCTATGCTGGAGAATGAAGCATCCTACAGGGTTGTCATCCGTGTAACAGAGGCCATGGCATCTCTCATGCTCTGGAGCGTCAACCGCCCTACTTTCAGAACAATTGGGTGGCTACACTTTATTACAAAAAATTGTTCTAGTTTCAAAAATGGCTAACTACTATTTCCTTATCCCTTTAATATCCACCAGTTATCCTAACTTAGCATCAACTAATGTGGGTTCTGGAAACAGCAGCTGCATGGGAGGCACATCCGAGAGGGAGGTGGAGAAGGGCAATTCTCTCAGCCAAATAAAACTTCAGAAGAAAGTGTTAGAAATTTCCTATGTGGAGCATTCTTCATTATGTAGTTTTTTCCCATGATGCCATATCAGTAAGGAGGATGGCATAAAATGGATCCCCAAATTCTTTTATTTCATAAAAACAAGAGATAAGGATGTCAAATATTCAAAGTGTACTGACATCTTCGTGGATTTCTCAGTCCCCAATCTGCCTTCAAAGATAGTTCAGCTCTGGACTCTACTTCAGTGGGTCCTACTTTAAGCATGCATAATCTAATAGTGCCTAGATTTAGGCACCTCACCATTTACAGATACACTAGCCGGAAAGGTGAACAGAGATTAGGGGTGGACTAGCTGGCAAGGGAAGCAGAATCTAAGGATATTTGAATCAGTGGTTTATGCTGGAGGCATAGCACTTTGCTAGAGACTGAAGTTGCTTCAACTCCACTTACCTTGTACCAGTTGAGTGACAAGACACTGCTTGTATGTGTAAACTCACATACACATCCTCACAGTGACTTCCATTACATGAACTATCATTAATTACCAGTATAGGAAAGAAAGCTGAGGACTAGAGAATGAATGTGACCAAGTACATAGAAGTAGAAAACTACTGAAGAGGAACTTCAGGCCAGGCAGTTCACCTACTGAAAATAGATTGGGACACCATGCTCCTTTATTGTAAATACCTGTCCTGCCTCTAGTGTGTGGTCACCATGCTCCTTTACTGCAAATACCTGTCCTGCCTCTAGTGTGTGGCATACCCCAGGTTACCAGAAATTTCTTTGAGAACAGAGTTTTCTTTTCTAAAAGAGCTGACTCCAGATTTTCAGAAGGCACTGAAAGCATCCCTTTGAAAACAACACAATACTAATAACTATGAAGAGCCACATATTCCTTGGTATGAGGCAAACTCAGGAACGCGTGTGCTTGCTTCTGATAATTCTGTTACATACTAGCTTCCTTTTACAGGCATGTCACAAGGCTTACAAGTAACTGGATTTGTCTAAATGATCTGGTTAAGAGGTGGCAAAATCAAATTCACTTCTAAGTCTTCCTCACTTCACACCTGCCTCTGAAGTGTTGCTATTCACTAGTAGACTGCAAAGCACTGTGTTGTCCTCTGTATGTTCACTTGAAATGACATTTGGGCAAAACTAACAATTATTTATATATATATATATATATATATATATATATATATATATATATATATATATATATGGTTCAAGTCTGGGATCCACAGGCAGAAGAAGAAGGACCCTCCCAATTACCACTAGACTTCATGATTTGGAGATGAAAAAAACAACAAAATGAAGATCACATTGGAAGATGAAGTGTTTTGAAAAATAAGGAAAATAAGAAAGTTTTTTTTTTTTAAAAAAAAGGTTCTTTGAAAAAGGCAAGAACGGAAATAGTTCTTGATTCCCACCTGTGAGAATCATGGAGCAAGTGGGCCTTTACTGACATGAACGAAATAGGGATAAACTATTTTAGGAAACTAGGCGAGATTAACAGATTGAATAACTTAAGTTCTTATTCCAATAGCAGAGAGTTAAAGGATAGAAGTTTTTCAAAAGTATTATTTATAATACAGATCTACTGTCTTAGTTAGTTATTTTACTGCTGTGAAGAGATACCATGATCACAGAAAGTCTTATAAAAGAAAACAATTTCAGAGCTTTAGACCATTATTGTCATGGCAGGAAACAAGGTTGCCTGCAGACGACATGATGCTGGAGAAGGAGCTGAGAGTTCTATATCTTGATCCGCAGGTAGCAAAAGGAACTTGTGTTCACACTGGGTGTAGCTTGAGCATATGGGACCTCAAAGCCCTCCCTCACAGTGATACACTCCCTCCATCAAGGCCACATCTACTCTAACAAGGCCATACCTCCTAATAGTGCTGGCTCCTTAAGGACCAAGCATTTATACACGTAAAGTTTATGGGGGCCATTCTTATTCAAATCACCACATGTGGTGTGTATGTATGTGTTTTGTGTGTGTCTGCACATGTGTGTTTGTGTATGTCTGTTTGCATATATGCCTGTGAGTATTAGGTTGACTCCAGTAAACTGATGTAGCTTCCTTTGAAAAAAACTGTGTCTGCCACTTCTTCACAGGACAATATAATAGAGCACTTCTCTACTTCTTGATGGGAGGAGAGACACACAAAGCTGACCTAAAGAGTACTGGGTAAAAGCACAGGGAAGGCAAATCTGTCTTTGAAGATGACAGTCAGGGAAAAATTCATGCTTACTCATGCATGTGTATGATGGGATTTATGTATATGCAAAAATATCATGCATATGTATAATGGGATTTACATATGCTTAAAATTAGAGAATCCATTGCCAATGAACAGAAAAATCATCCAAAGTTGTATAACAGCTCACATGTCAGTCAAAACAAAGATCCACCCCAGAGCTGCCCCTTGGAATTGACTCTTCTCTCTGCTTAGACATAAAAAAAAAAAACCCAACCAACCAAACAAACAAAAAACCCAAGAAAAAACCTGAGTTTGCTGAGTCATATGCTTTCTGGGTCATGTGCTACACATTTGATATTACTGTAAGTCTATATTTCACTACCACTATTTTGTATTTTGTGGAGTTTATTATTTGAGATGAAAATGATTTGGGCATTATATCATGGGATACCATGAAATGCTCTCTAACCATTTAAAGTTTTCTTCTTCTTCTTCTTCTTCTTCTTCTTCTTCTTCTTCTTCTTCTTCTTCTTCTTCTTCTTCTTCCTCTTCCTCTTCCTCTTCCTCCTCCTCCTCCTTCTTCTTCTTCTTTGTGTGTGTGTGTGTGTGGGTATGTGCCAAAACTTGGGAAAATGAATTGGTAAAACCTGAAAAAAATGCCATGGTAAATCAGAAAGAACTCTAAATTGTTGGAGAGGGGGTGTCAGTAATTCTTATTGTAATTACTTTGTGAACTATGTATTTTTTTGTTGAGGTATTTTAAAGTCAACTTAAAACTAATACTTAGGAATTTTACATTCGAGTGTTTTAAAACCATTTAAAAATCTGTTCTTTGGATTAATGTTTATTATCAAGATTGATCTTCATGGTTACAATGTAGAAAGTTAACCAGCACTGCTCTGGATGGTTCTGAGTTGTCATAGACAGAGTTCAAAAGCTGCTGTCCTTGAGAACTACTTTGGTTGAGAACTTGACCTCCTGTTGGAACCAGAGCATGGATTCAGAGCTTTCTAGTGGTATGGCATGTTCACACAAGACACAACCGATCCAGTAGCCGTTCAGTGTCCCCCACCTCTCGTGTGTGTTACTCCACGACTATTTTAAACTATTTTCAGTTGTTTGGTATCTTGATTCCTGACACTACAGTGGGACTTAAAGGTTGATGTGTTTAAAAAAGCAAGATGTTACTTTATGAAACTGTTTTTTTTTCATAAAATTATCTAAAAAAGCAAACATTAAAACAAATTTATTGAATAATACCATTTTCCCCCAGATACCCCTATTACTCACTGAATGCTCAGTGTAGCCTTGAGGTTGAAAACTGGACCCGTTTGTTAGAACTTCAACCCAAGTTCTTTAACACCTGCCAGTTTTGCAACTCAGGGCAAACTATTCTGTCTACTTCTTAGACTGTGTGCTTGGAAAATGGAATGACATAATGACCTTGGTTGGCTGCTGACAGGCATCAAAAGAGACGGACAAGAGACGGGATCTGAGCCGGACAGCTTTGTTTCTGACAAACCTACAGAACATTTTAAGATAACTACGGTAGTAATGACTGTACACAAATGTTTAGGTACTAAATCTCAATGAACAGTGTGTCTAAAAGCAATTAATATAGTGAATTCCATGTTACACACATTTTATACTAATAGCAATAAGAGTAGGAGGGGACAGATATGTGCTAGGAAATCAGACATACATGGAATGAAGTAGTTATCTGACAAGCGCCATATTACAGATGAGGCTGGTCAAGACAAGATGGGGAGAGATGAGCTCAAGCTATTAAACAATCTTTTGTTCATGTCCCCATCAGCATCTCAAAGAATATTGGATGAGTAGAGTTGACCTTTAACTCTACCTCTGACAACTAATTAGTGATATGGTTTCAAGCCCTATAACTAAAGTGAGAAGCTAATGACAATAGTGGACCATTAAAATGCCTAACGACTTTCCAAAGGTCTTTAGTGTTAATTATTCCTTCCCTTATTCCTTTTTTTACCCTCTCATCCTTGACCCAATCTAACCTTTCCTGTCTCATTAATCCCATTTAATCCTCTATGCCACTGCAATTTACACCGCCTTAAAAGCTTTCCCCACAATGGGCACTTACTAATTTTTGGATCTCTATAGGTTTCCCAAATGAAGCACACATATATGATGATTCAAAGTTAACATCTATAAGTGAGAGGAAACAGGCAAAAAATTTTATATACGTAGAAAAATAAAGAGTTTAAATAGCATCATCCTATACTATGGTGACAATGCCCCTACTAGAAACCCCGGATTAATAAAGTCTAGTGCCAGGGATGGGTTACCTCTTCTGGAGTTGTTGATCAATGAATTCCCATAGGCTTCCAGACATTGCAGGCTGTTGTCATGACTCTTGGTTACAGTTCTGCACTTGATGGGTAGACACTATTACTGAAGATATCACACATCTGAGTCATAGGATGTAGGAAAACAGAACTGGTACTAATCTGGAAGCTTTATCCCCACTAGATAGCCTTTAAAGAACTGAAAGATTTATGCATGTTAACAGAAGAAAAAGGCAATCATTAACCTTACCCAGCTGTGAACTCTAGGGAATACATTAATTACTAGCATGGCAAGACATGCCCCTGGTACAGTAGCGTCATAGACTTTAGGGGAGTAACCAACTACTTTCTTCTTGGATTAAGGCCTGTTCCCACAACCTTGAAAATCATAACTGGCACCATTATTGAGGCCAAGAACCTATGTCTAGACAGTTAAAGGCCCTGGGGGAAAATCTATTGAATTTTTTTCTGTTAAATGGACATAGTTTAAAACTGACTCCTACTTAATTATCTTTGTATCCATAGATTAATGCACCTTTCATCCCTCACCAGAGAAGCTTCTTTTTGAAGTAGATAGTAATTAACACAGATACCTACAAGATACACAGACGTGACTGGAGACTATTCAGCCATAAACGGGACATCTAAATCACACTTCTCCTCCAAAAACTCAGGGAACATAGAAGAAGAGAGAGGTGGAGGATTGTAAGAGTCAGCGGCGCTGGATGGTTGTAAGGGGATGTTATTTTCTGGAAACAACAGGGCAGTTGCACATAGGAACTCACAGTAGTTGTGACAGCAGGCACAAGATCTGCACAGGACAGAGCCAGTCAAAAATTCAAGTGTGAAAAGAGGGGGTGGGTACAATGTGCGCTCACAAGAGGAGTCACTGGCAATCGATGGCTGCTGGTGGAGAGGGAGCCGGGTTTCTTTAAAGGACCCCTGGTAGGTTGACCACACTTTAGCGGTTGGCCATGTAACCCAGAAGATAAGGATAGTACATATTGAACATGTTAGGTTTTTGATTGTTTGTTTTTAAAGAAAAGAGTCACAACGATGAGTAAATTAAGAAGCGGGGGTTAATATGAGAAGAGTAGGAGGTGTAGGTGAATATGACATTTTATGAAGCTCTCAGAAAAGAGATAAAAAAAGAAAAAAATCTAGCCATACAGACACTAGAGACATAGAAAAGAGCACAGAATTTAAAAGGTGTGCCTTTAATGTATTTCTTTGGAGAGAGTCATTTCTCACCAACCCTCCTCATCAAGAAAATTTTCTTTTCTTAGTCTCATATCTATCATGAAGAACTTGGTAAATGTAATAATGAGTATTTAAGTACTTTATAAATATCTACCTGTGTCCAGATAATGTACACTTAATGGCTTGGCCTGCCACTGGTGGAAGAAAAATGCTTAATTCAAAAAATATGTGGCAGAGGGGAAGACTCCAACCACAGAGCTCCTTGTAGTTATCAGAGAATTAGAACCAAGGAAATCATACACCCAGACTTTAGCTATTCTACTTTTGGAAAAAATTAACTTGGGATTCAGTGGTTAAAAAACTGGGATGAGTTCATTCTATAATCTCAAAATGCGGTTGTTTTCTAAGGAGAATGTGTCTACCTGCAGGCTGTTAGTAATACATTGTTTCTCTTCCTTGCTTCCTTTCCTTTTAAGCTTTGGTGTATACAGAACAGGTCATAGAACAGTTGCTATGCTTTCTAAATACTTCTCCAATGACAGAGAAAGAGAAACTGCTTAAATTCTGGCTGAGGAAAATAGTTATTCTTATACCTTATTTCCATTTCTATTACATAGCCTATACAGTTGCTGGGGATTCTGCCGCTTCTCAGACTTGAGTTCTAATTCACCTAACACCCATCCTTTCAATAATTAGAGACCCTTTCTTCTTTGTGGATCCAACTTGTTTCCAAGCTCATTCTTTGGATGTGAACTCCGGCTTCACAGCCGACTCCTTGTGTCTCATGTGTCCTTTTCTGCTTCAGAGAACCCTTTGGACGTTTGCTCTGGTCACTATATGGGGATCTTATTCGCTTATTCCTTCTCATTTGAACTTTTTGAATCTCCCCCAGTTCTCTAATGTGCGCACAGAGTTGTGTTTAGCACATCTACTTGTCCAACTCTACATCATGTAGGTTCTCAACATTATAGCACCCTTCAGGTTTAACTTAATTACCCTCACTGACTCTCATCCACCCATCTCATTTTCTCACCCTCCATGATCCAGGGCTGACAAAAGGCATGCTTTGAGGAAAATTCATTTAAATTCTGATCATTTCCATACTGCCATAGTGATACCACAATATTGAGATATGATTATCATGTGTCTTAAAGTAGTATCAACATAGTAGACATCCAAAATGTCTTTAGAATTATCTAGTCAATGTTAGAATTGAAAGCTGCTATTTCACCATGGCCTTACTCTGAGTTTCTTTCCTGCTAACATTGAAGATCATAGCTATGGAAATAGTCTAGAAATTTCTTCTGAGTTTCAGGTGGGTGTTTCCAGATCCCCTTTTGGATTCTTCCTATTTTTGGCACTCAGCATCTCCGACACGTAGCTCTTGGTCTTCCCACTGGCTCCATCTGCTCACTTTTTGTAGCTAGCTCCTCTGATACACTGTGCATCAAATTTCTGAAGCCAGCTCTGAAAACACACTTAGACTTTCCTTCTCCCTACTGTACAATACAATAATCGCTAACTTCAGTCGGCATGTCTTTTAGAAGCACCACTGTACTAGTCTCTTCTTGCTGCTGTAACACGTGAACACACTTAGCAGCTTAGTTGCTGTAACCTAACAGTCCTGGATGTTAAAAGATTGAAGTGAATCTTGATGGGTGAAAATCAAGGTAAGTTTTGGTAATGCCATGTTCCTTCAGGGATGCTTGTAGGGATGAATCCATTTCTGTTCTATTTCAAGTGTTTAGAAGTGGCTTGTTTTCTTTCCTTTTGGATCTTCATTCCATATTCATAGACAGCAATATTGCACATCTCTCTCACTGTCCTTCCATATTTCACATTACCCTTTTCTGTTCGACTTGCTAATCTAGGGGGTCCTTGTGATTATATTGGGCTCATTGGGATAATGTATTTCATTCTTATCTGGTTTCAGCAAGCTAATCACAGCAATTGCAATAGCCCCTTTACAAGGGAACTCTCCCCTTTGTGCAGAAGCCTCAACTCCCATGCACAACATAGCCTATGGCATTTATAGGCCACAGTGGGTTTATTTCACCCACTACACCCTCCACTTTCTCCCAACCACTCATGTTACCATCTTTGCATGGGTTGCTACAAACCCATCTAGCTAAGTTTCTCTTCAAATCAACTTGCATCCTTCCAAGAGATGACTCCAGTCTCTCTAAACGACCAGTCTCTCTAAAATATAAATCTGTGCCTGTTTCTTCTAAACTTTTTCTGTTAGTTTTCATTGACCTTATGAACAAACCAGACTCTTGTTTCAACACATTTCTATCCACAGAAATCCCCCCTTTCCTTCAGAAGTCTTCATTATCATAAAGCCTCCCCACCTGCCCAGTTTCTGATCCCCCACCCGGCCCCTACCATATCATCTCCACTGTTTTTAGACCAATTGCTACTTCCTCAGAGAAGCCTCTTTTAAATTAAGAATACCACTTGTGTTCCTCTCAACCTTAGTGTTGTCATCTTTTGATATGTTCCTCACGTTGTGGTGACTCCAACCATAAAATTATTTCCTTGATACTTCACAACTCTAATTTTGCTACTATTATGAGCCATAATGGAAATACCTTTTGGAGATAAAGACTGGCCAAAAGGTTCTTGACCCAAAGGTTGAGACCCATTGCTCTGTAGCAACTTGTATAGTTATTGTACTGCAGAAACATTGTTTCAAGTTACAAAAGTAACCCACACTGGTTATGGATAGGATAAGCAAGACAAAAGCATGCAGAACAATTGTTCAAAATCTGTCACTACACTGTTTCTTCATAGCCCCAAGCCTCCACTGTTTTCTGTTTATTTTTGCTGTCCCTGCTGACAAATTTTATTTTCATATGTAAATGTGACTGCACTATGTAAACTATGTAGGGTTTGCTTGTATGTGTGTGTTATTTAACTAAAATCTAGTAAATATTGTCTATTTTCTTATGCCAATAGACATAGCACCAGTTCTTATTTTAAATCTCTATGGTATTTTATGAAATGGACGATACTATAACCCATATATTGATTGTTTTATTAATATTTCTAGTTTATTTTGCTCCAAAACTCAACATCCCAGTGGGACTTGTGCACAGACCAGTCTATATATATGCAAACATTTCCTCTGACAAGCTCTGGAAACAGTGAGACAAGAAACGTGTTTAGTAGTTGGTAGGACCAACGTCATAAAGCAAACAGGCTGGTTTCTTCACACACAATGTCTTTTCTTCACAGGTGTGGGAGAACTGACAATCCATGATCGAAGTGTTAGCAGAGTCGATTTCTTCCAAGGCCTCTTTTCCTTGGTGTGCAGACGGTGGCTTCCTTCTGTGCTGTCACCTCAGAGTCCCTCTGCACATGCTAGTGTCCTAGTCTCCTTTTCTTAGAGGGACACCGGGCAGCTTGGATTATGACCAACACTAATGACTTCATTTAAAGCTGAGTATCATTTATAGACTTTGTTACACAAACAGAGTCTCATTTTGAGCTTTTTGTGGCCAGGAATTCCTTAATTGTGAATTCTGGAAGGATACAAATCAGCCTATGATAACACATGGGTCATTGTTTTTCTAATGCTAGCAAACTGATTTTCAGGAAGCGCAGATAATTTTTCTCTCTGGCAGAAAGTAAAGCGGTTCTTCACTGACAAGTCATTAATCTGTTTAGTTGATTCCATATTTTCTGGGCCTGGCACATAGCAGATGATCAATAAATATTTGTTCAATATTTACTGTGGCAAAATATTTGCTATTTTGATAAAGACAACTGGTATTTTAACTAGATTGGGTCATAACTTTTTTAAATGTAAATTTTAAATGGCAAATCACAATATACATTCATGCAGGATAATGTGATGTGTTCACACACACACACACACACAACTTGACAGGAATAAATCAGGCCAATTATCTTTATCTCTTATACTATATCTCTCACTTTTTTCATGGAAGCATTTGAAATTTGATGTTAGTGGGTGGACACACCCCTCATGGTCCTGACTTCCTTGCTCATGTTCTCCCTCCTTCTGCTCCTCACTTGGACTTTGGGAGCTCAGTCCAGTGCTCCAGTGTGGGTCTCTGTCTCTATCTCCATCCATCGCCAGATGAAGGTTCTATGGTAATATGCAAGATATTCATCAGTGTGGATATGGGACAAGGCCAGTTCAGGCACCCTCTCCTCTGCTGCCCAAGGAACAATCTGGGGACCTCTCCTTGGACCTGGGAACCCCTCTAGAGTCAAGTCTGTTGTAAACCCTAAAATGGCTCCCTTAATTAAGATATTTACTTCCCTGCTCCCATATCTACCCTTCCTCCATCCCACCCATCCCATTCCCCCAAGCTATCCCGAATCCTCCCCTTCTCCCTTCTCTCTACCCTTCTTCCCTTACCACGAGGGGTGCTTCCACCCACTGAGACGGTGGGACTGATCTAATGGGAGCTCACCAAGGTCAGCTGGACTGGGAGTGATGGAGCATGTGATCAAACTGGACCCTCTGAATGTGGCTGGCAATGAGCACTGACTGAGAAGCCAAGGACAATGGCACTGGGTTTTGATTCTAGTGCATGGACTGACTTTGTGGGAGCCTGGTTTGTTTGGATGCTCACCTTTATAGACCTGGATGGAGGGGGGAGGACCTTGGATTTCTCACGAAGCAGGGAACCCAGACTGCTCTTAGGACTAAAGAGGGAGGGGAAGGTAGGGAGGGGGAGGGAAAAGGGAGGCGGGGAGGAGGTGGAAATTTTTAATAAATAAATAAATAAAAAAAAGAAATTTGATTTTAGAGATTTTGGAATATGTAGTGAGTTTTAAAAGTTTATTTTTGTCTTTGTGAAAGGGTCTTGCTATATAGCCCAGGATGGCCTTGTACTTTCCTGTCTTCTGAGTGCCAATTAGCACTGTGTACCAATTAGTACACAGGTAGCACCAAGTAGAGCTCTCTAGTATCGTATTATTGATTATAGTCAACTTACTGTGCACCTTGCCGTCCCCAAACCTATTTTAACTACAGTTCTGCATGCTTTGAGGGTTTTAATGAGGTGGAGGTCCACAGGATGACCCAGCAGCAGTGGACAGGTGTGCACTGGAACCTGATTTTTAGGAACTTGTTGGATCATAAAGCTTGCGAGGGACAGAGAAGACAGAACCTAGGTCCTAAAAGCGTCTCCTCATATGTTTTACCTAGTCCATACATATTTATTGGTAACTTGCAGTGTGACAAATATGGCAAACAAAGCAGTGCCGAGAGGGACTGTAAAGAGCAAAGGGACAAAGATGTACAACGACAGTGGTACAAAAACTAGTTTTGTTTTTGTTTTGTGTAGTTTTGTCGCACCAAGTCTGCCACTCGGAACGGCAATTTAATCTCTTACATTCTTAGCGTCTTATCAGTAAATTGAAGTTAATAGTGTCTATATCAAAAGATTGTTGAAATAGTTATCAAATTATTCATTGTTAAATACTGCCTGGCATAGAATTATCACTCAGGAATGATTAGATTTTACTACAAGACTAAAGTATTATGGAGACAAAAGATATACTGGATGTCCCTATACTGTGATTTGGAATTCAGTTAGAATCTGTTATTGGTTGAACTGTACCTACTATATTTCATCACATGTGATTAGAGTATACTATCCTAACAGTGTGTGCAGAGATGTGCACCACAGTATAATAAATGTTAGTGTAAACATCAGCACCCACAGAAGGCACAGCTTCTCCACAAAGATCTTTCTTATGCTTCCTCTTCGTCACTCCTATGACCGCTACTCTCCTTAACCCCGACAAACTGGAACCTTTTTCTTACCTCTATATATGTTTACTTTGAAATTGTCATATGTGTATAATGCATGACCATTTGAAATTGACCATTTAGCAACAGGGCCTTGAGGACTGTTGCTGTGTTAGTGTATATCTGGCTTGTTTTTTTTTTATTGGTGAGTAATACTTCACAGTAGAGATTTACCAAATGGAAGTTTGTTTAATAATTTACTACCGAGACATAGTTTTCGTGTTTCTTGCCTTTGGCAATTAAGAACAAAAGTATGGAAACATCTTTTTCTTTTTTAGTTTTACATATTATTGATTTATATATTGGTTATACACTAAACTTATCAGCTTGTGGATAAAACAAAATATGCAATTAAAATTAATTTCACTTTTGCTATGTTTTAAAATATTAGCAATAACAATTTGATGTGTATTTTAGATTTTTATTGGACAGCATGATGGATCTATTCAATGAAAGTCTCCTTGTACCAATAGGTGATATGGCTATTTAAGAAGAGTAGGTTATGCTCAACCTTTACACATAAGAGAGTGAAGGGCTTGAGAAATGTGAGGCAGAACTTCTTAGGCAAAAGGAATACCATGGATAAAAACCCACGAAAGAAAAGGATTTGCCTAGTTTATGAAACACAGGCAGACTGCATGGAGTAAGTAATACTAGTTGAATGGAAAATGGAGCACCCTGCCATCTTGAACAACTGTCTGAAGAACTTCAGGCTCTCCAGTTTTCTTTGCTATCTACTTCCTTGACACTAATGTCTGTATATCTCCCATCTACTTCCTGAAGGTTATGGGAAGTGGCACTTTATTCTGAAGGTGTTTTCACAGTAAGTCAGTAGGTAGAATACTATTTCCTAAACATACAATGGTCCACATTATAATCCTGGCAGCACCACTGCGAGTTGTTGACACTAAATGGAAAACCTGAGTAGTGTATCAGCCTCTGTTTCATGACACATCACCCCCAAAACTCAGCAATTCCATATGATAGCCATGTATATGGTTCGTATATGATGGGTGGACAAGTTTTGTTTTGGATTCTCGGGTGGCTCTCCTGTTTTTGGCGGTGCTTAAGCATACATTCAGTAGTTAGAGTTTGAGTGGCCTGGAAACTGACAGGCCTGGAAGATCAGATAGATTCTCATTTTTAAGATATCATTAACTTGTTCTCAGTGTGGCACAGCAATCACAGGGATCGGAAGTAGGCCTTTTGGGACCTTGAATTGGCAAAGGCATTCAAGTGGATTCCTTTAAATTTTAAACTCTATAACCAATATATTCCCTAGATCTCACCAGACTCCAGATTCAGAGGATAAATAAATGACTGCATTTCTTAAATGGAGGAACAGAAAAAAAAAAACACATTGTATAAAGTGCAGCTTCCATGATCATGGTTCCAATATACACCAATAAATGACACCCACTTGCTAGTGAATGTGCAACAGCTGGTTCTGGGCAGAAGGCAAGCATGTCTCCCTTGTAACATCTGGCAATTTCCAGGGTGCAAATATTGTGTGGCTGATTTCAAGCTATCAGTGTAACAGTGCTGCTCATGTCTTTCAAGTTGAGCTAAAGAACCTTATATAACCTCATTTTTGCCTTTTAAGGATTGGTCAGAGGGTCACAGAAACACTGGCCTAATTTTTCTTTTTTTTCAAGCTGTAGGTCACGTGCTTGTTCCATCTCCTGGTGAGACTAAGGCCCTGTAGGGACAATGTCAACGATACTGTGATGTTTCTAAAAATAATTAGAACTGCTACCATTTTCTAAAAGACTTCACAGCATTGAGTATTTGCTTGAAGTTATGGTACATTTGGTAAGCTGCCCACTCCTAAAATCTCTGATCATATATATTTGAAAAAATAGGTCATTTGGTATGAAAAACTTGTTGAAGATTTGTCAAAAATCAGAATGGATCTTACTCCTGTAATATAACAAAGGAGTTTCTTGAGTTAAATACTACAAAGTTGTAATTCAAGGTCAGGAAGAGAATTTTCAGCCTTTTCAAAAATATGAATCTCAGCATCTGCTTCCATCAGATGCTGGATGAAGGTTCTATCAAAATTAAGGTAGTTATCAATCTGATTTCAGGGGAAAACCAGTTCAGATACCCTCCCCACTATTGCTTAGGGTCTTAGCTGGAATCATCTTTGTGGACTCCTGGGAATTTCCCTAGTGC
This sequence comes from Myodes glareolus, assembly GCF_982192425.1. NCBI lineage: Eukaryota > Metazoa > Chordata > Mammalia > Rodentia > Cricetidae > Myodes > Myodes glareolus. Next base: position 42,048,717 of record NC_142035.1, on the reverse strand, counting down.
CAGGTTTCTTGCTAACCTCATAATGTCTCCTTCAATTAAGATATCTCTTTCCTTACTCTCCCTCTCTGTCCTTACCCCATCTGATGCTCTTGTTTCCTCATGAGCACTGGGTTGAGCTCCTAAAATCTGGTCAATGAGGGGGAAAAGTGGTAATATGAACAAAGGGGTTAATACCATGATGGGGATACCCATTGAAACAGCTTACCTGAGCTAAAGGGAGCTCACTGACTCTGGACTAACAATTGGGGAACCAGCATAGGGAAAAACTAGGCCCTCTGAATGTGAGTGACACATGTATGGCTGGGACAGTCTGTGGAACCACTGGCAGTGGGGTCAGGATTTAAACTTATTGCTTGAACTGCTTTTTGGAGCTCATTCTCTTTGGAGGGATATCTTGCTCAGCCTAGATATAGTGGGGAGAGCCTTGATCCTGCCTCAAAGCAATGTGCTAGACTTTGTTGACTCTCCATGACTCCATGGGAAGACATACCCTCTCTGAGGAGTAGATGACGGGTGGAGTAGGAAGGAAGGTAGTGGGATCAGGAGGAGGAAGAGAGGGAGTGGACACTGGGATTGATATGTAAAATTCAATTAAACAACAACAACAATAATAAAAAAGGAACTCCAAAAAATTGAATTTTTGGAATATTTCATTGTGTATCCATTTATCTGGACAAATAGGAACTGTAGTTCTGATGTGCTATCTGCAAAATTAAATTCCCATACATGGGAAACCATGCCATAGTGTGGAATTTTCATCTGGTCCCCCTCTTCCTATATGTATCTCACAATGGAAAAGTCTAGTAAAAGGGAAGGGAAGGGAAGGATGGGTGTGACATGTGTACTCTAGTTATGACTCTCTAACTCCCTGCCATGCTCACAGCCCATTTCTGTTGTAAAACTTCATTTAATTTTTCAGATTTTCATTTTTAAACTGGTTTATGAGACACTCAAACTGCAGAAGAACCCCGAATAATGTTGCAACAGGAGGACAAAGGTAACCAGAGCATTAAAGCTTTTCAGAGCCACATAACAAAACAGAGCAGTTCCACGGGAATTATACAGCAGTCTAACTGTATGCAACTGAAATGTGATTTGCATTCTAAACTAAATTCTGCAGCAGATTCTTTTAATCTCCTGTCCTTTTTTCCTCGTCTTCCCTCTGCCTTCTACCCATCCTTTCTTCCCAAGACTTTTTACTGGGCGCTACCTAAATTCTAAATTATAGGCACTCTCCAAGGTACTGAAGAAAAATATGGCAATACAAATATCTGCAATAGATGAAAAAGGCCTCATTTTCAAGTAAAGGGAAAAACAAAAACAAACAAACAAAAAAGAAACCAATCATTAAGTGACTTGCTATGGACAATTATTATGAAAATGCCTGGAAAGAAAATAAAGGCTGGAGAAGGGGGACAATGATTGATAGAAAAGGGAAATGGGGTAGAACATTTAAGTTGTATATTAAGAAGAGATGATTTCTCCAAGACATTAATCTGGGAAATATTTCAAGGCAGTAGGAATAAAATGATGGAGGGTTTGGGGGAAGAGATCCATATGAAGCATAAGTGGCCTTGATAGACATGAAGCCTGCCTGTACCAGGTGGGCTCTGCAGACAGTAGGTGACATGAGGAACTCACTACCAAGAGGTCAGAGAAGATGAGGACAGAGATGGAACAGGAAATCAGGTCACTGGAGTGAAGTTCTTCGGTCATGGACCCCATGTCAGCAGGATTAGTGTCATGGGGAAGCTCAAAATGGAAGCTTCCTTGTTGCCCCCAGTTTCACATCTACCCTGGGATACTGTCACCCTTGAGAACAAGGGGAACTCTTGCATGCTCACTATGATTAGGCAATATAGAAAAGTCACAAAACAGTTTAAGAATCATAGTGAGAGGAACCAGGTTTTTTTTTTTGAGGCATTGGTGACAGAGGAATATTCTCTCTTCCAGGGTTTCCCAGTGTCCAAAGCCTGGAATAACTTAGGGAGACCACAATGAGACTATGCCAAGTGGATGTCTGAAACCATGGTTAGTACAGAACCCTTTCATTTTAAGTGCCCTCCCCCCACCAACAAACATACAATGGCTGTATCTTGTATACTTTGAGGTGCATAAGAAAAACCTTTAGGGATTTCTTTTTCTTCCCTCCAGTATTTTATAAATATAAGATTTATTCTTACCATAGATTTGAGCACCTTCGGCTTGCGCTTAGTGTCCTTTTTATTTTTACCGTTTTATCCAAAGGAAACACTATGGTTTCTCTTTGGCGTATTTGAACTGACAGGACAGTATTCTTGTGTTTTGGGACCAATACAAAGTAAAATAGCATCATTTGGACACAAGTACTGCAGTACTGCCAGTTAGCCTGATAACTGAAATAGATGGCGGAAAATAGTGGGTCGGCACTACACTACTACAGAGTAGTAGGCAAAGGGATGATTCGTCCTCAGGAGGGATGGAGTACAATTCAATCATCATGAAACTCAGGATGGTATATGGTTCAAAACTGATGAATTACTTATTTCTGGAAATTTCCTTTTAATATTTTATAACCGTGACTTATAGCAAATAGCTAGAATTTCAGGTCAAATGGGGATCTACCATGATTTGGGGCACTCAGAAAAATATTGGCAGTGGTATAACTAATATGTTGGGAAGTTAGAGAAACTGAATTTCTAACGATGGTCATCTTTTGGTCTTCTCTAAGCTAAAAGGTTGCCAGCCCTGATGCTCAACGGGAATTATAGGAGTGATTATGTAGAATGGTGCTACTATCAAGAGGGTACCTGAAAATGAATTTCACAGACTTCATATAACTCACACGCACCCTTTCTGCAATGTGGAACATATTAGAGAAACTGTGTCTGGCTATTTCTAGCTCCCATTACACTCAAATATTGCCGTAAATGTGTTTGTATCAAAAGGTGATGTCGCTCACTTCCACAGCAGGAAATTTTGCATTGATCCGATGTAAAAAAAGAAGTAGGGGGACACAATAAAATGTCAGAGTACAAGAAGCCTGGGTCTCTGAGTTGCTGCATGAAAGAAACTCACCACTTAAAGCACTCGCACTGTACTCTGTACAAGCAAGGTTTGCAAATCGATTCATTAGAGCTAATACAAGTTCCAACTGATGAGACTGGAGGGAAGCCCTGGGAGCCTAATACACATGCTAGGTTTCCTCCCTGATAGCATGTTGCTAGAAAATACCATTAGCCTGACAGGAAAAGAAGCAGCAGCCTATTATTAGCACGCAATCAGCACCCAAGGTCACTCAGCTGGGTGGTGACAGACCTAGGACTTTTGTACAACTCCACTGACATTTAACATATGGTTCCTACATTCTGTTTAGTAAGCCAAGAAATAAAATGCAAGGATGAAGTGGAAGCAATGGTGATTATTAGGCATCATGCAGATTTTCTACTGTAGCACACAAAAGAAGATTCAATGAAGTTGATAATAAAATTATTATATAGTTTAGAAGACAAATTCTACCATGATATTTTACAGTTTACCATTCTCCTTTAAATATACACATTGCTGAATATTAAACGACTGCAATGACTAACTCCCCACTGGCTGGGACAGCAATGCCTCATTTCACACGAGTTTGATTTTATTCTAGAAGCTGGATGTTCCTTGCAGAAACTCCTACTGCAGCCAGCAGCTTCTTGGCTCCGATAAAATAACCTCAAGTAAAGAAATATTGCCAGAATAATAATTTGTAATTTCAGAGTCTTAAAGCTGTGTCTGAAATGCATTTAATATAAAGTTTCTGGAAAGGTTAGGTAACCAGTATTTCCATTTTCATGTCTTTGTTATGTAGAATAATATCTCCTTGAGGTAAAAATCTTTTGAAAAAAAATCCCCAAATATATATATTTTTTGTCTTATTACTATCATTTAAGTTTTGGAAGTTTCTAGAGAATGATGGGGTATAGGCATCTGTTAAGTGGAAAGGTTCTATTATTCTACAACATTAGAACTCCAAAATATGAAAGCCACTAAGGTTGTTTTCCTTTGAAAATACAAGAAAGAGTTAGACTTTGGAGGCCATATACATCAGCCATTCCATAGCTCTCAAGTAAAGAAAGGGACCACTGAGAGGATCAACTCAAAGATTTATTCCTGCAGTAGAAGCCATGGGCTTTGTGACTAAAAAGAGCATTTATTTTTGTTTTGTTTTGTTTTTTTTCTGTGATTCAAACAGAAGCCCCCCTTTTTTTAAAATTTATTTATTCATTTATTAAAAATTTCCACCTCCTCCCCGCCTCCCTTTTCCCTCCCCTTCCCCACCTCCCCCTCACTCTTTAGTCCTAAGAGCAGTCAGGTTTCCATGCCCCATGGGAAGTCCAAGGTCTTCCCCCCTCCATCCAGGTCTATAAAGGTAAGCATCTAAACAAAATAGAAGAATGGTTAAAGAAGGTATAAACATATACACATTAGAGTTTTACTCAGCGGCAAAAAAACAATGACATCTTGAATTTTGCATGCAAATGGATGGAAATAGAAAACGCTTTACTGAGTGCGGTAACCCAGACCCAAAAAGAGGAATATGGCATGTACTCACTCATAAGTGGATTCTAGCCATAATTAAAGGTCTTTGAGCCTTTAATTCGTGATCCTAGAGAAGCTAAATAAGAAGGTGAACCTAAAGAAAATCATATAGTTATCCTCCTGGATATTGGAAGTAAAAAGAGCATTTAAATTATTGCCAACTATACCTACTTCTCTGTGTACTGACTTTCCTTGTTCAATTGTCAGGGTCCCAAACTCTTTGACATTGGACAACCAATTGGTGTTCTCTTGGAGAGGGCTACCTCTCCAGTTCCCAGATTAATTCAGTTGCTTGTTGTCCTTTTTGTAGGGTTGAGACCTTGTGGGCTTTTCCCCTTGAAGGTTGGGATGTTCATTAGTGCCTCCCTTCTTCAGCTCATATTTGGGTGGTCATGATAGTGAGATTTTACAGGAGTAACTGCTTGTGTTACTAGGAGATACAATATCACAGCAAAGTCCCTGATCCTCTGGCTCTTACACTCTTTCCAACCTCTCTACTACAGTATTCTGAGTCTTAGGTATGGGGGTTTTGTAGATATGCTCATTGGACTGGGCTCAGTCATGAAAACATACATAAAAGTAACAATATATGGTCTCAACAGGTTATATTTGGGAATATTTTGATAAATATACATGAAAGTATATAATAACACTAATAAAAAGATGAAGGAGAATATGGGAGAACAAATGGGAAGGTTTGAAGGGAGGAAATGGAAGGAAGAAATATTGTAGCTAAAATACAGTGTCAACAAACAAACCAAAGAATTAAATACATCTCATTATCCATATCCCTATCAGCAGTAGAATGTGCACCTAAATTGTAATATATTATCATAATGGAAACCACACAGTCATCAGCAAGAGCTGTACAGAAATGGCTAACAATGTCACAAACATAATGTAGACTAGAAGAAATCCAGGTAAAATGATTTCACTCTTTACCTTATGCAGAGACTTTACAAATGTATCAGAAACAGGTCTAGAAGTCACTTCCATCAAAAAGGCCTTACAATGAGAAGAATCGAAACTGACTAATACAAAGCAGTGGGCTTGAGTACCCCTCCTGGACAAGACTTAGAAAAGAGATAATCATATCAGTGAAATGGCTCAGTACTTGCTGCCGAGACTGACAACTTGAATTCAATTTCTAGTACCACATGGCAGAAGGAGAGAATCAAGTCCCTTAAGTTGTCCTCTGACTTTCACATACATTCTGTGGCAAGTTCATGTCCTCACTCTCTGAAAAAATAAATGTAAAAACTAAAAGCCACATACACATGTACACATCCAAGTCTACAAAGTTTGGGACCAAAGTAAGAGTCTCAATACTTCTTTTATCTATCCAGATGGCTTAATGACTCTGTAACATCTTCTCCACAGGAGTGAAGTAAGTACAAAGATGTTTCAGATGCCAAAGGTAGCCTACAGTCAATTGAAGCCAAATATTTCTATCTACTCCAGAATTCTATATTTCTTCTGTGAATTATGATACTGAGAATCAACAAGTCCACCTTGACAGAAGGAATAAATTGCAATAAAATACTGTCTCTACTACTTAGTACTTACAAGAATGAATGTTTTGGTTATGATGGGGAAGCTAGCCAGATGTAATTGGCTGAGATTCCCCTTCATGGTTAGACAATGGAACCTTGTCAGATTTCTTCAATCTGATAGAACATTTCTTATTTTACAATGGAACCAAGAGTTTTGCTGTTGCTATTTTAATTATTCCACCAATTTTCTTTTATAACTATTATTTTGTACCAAAGGCAATAGTCTTGCATGGTTCATTGTTACAACTAAGGAAAAAAAGGAATAGCTACATGTTTGTAGCACAGCTTTCTAAATATGGGGTTAAAGAACATTTAAAAATCAGAAAAATATGCACTAATATGCACTGAGAAATAGCTCTGACCCATAAATGTCAAATCGTTTTATTAGAGAAGAGTTTCACAAATGGGATGGGAACCACATACTGGCAGTGTATCCTGTTGTGTGTAGAAAAATGACAGGAAATGACACAACTGATAGTCACCATTGTGTAGCAGTTATTACAAGAGGACTATTTGACTAAGCAGCAATGTAACATAAAACCAACTCTCTGATACTATATCCCTCTGTTCTTTAAATACCTTTTCAGTCACATATATGTTTGCCCAGAAACTAATTCCCAGATTCCCTTATGTTGACTATGTGAATGAGACAGATGGAAATTGTATACTCAGTTTCTAGGCATCTTCTGAAGGAGGAGAATGGCTTGCTCTGATCTTGGTACTTAGGTTTCTTTAAGTCATATCTTAAGACTGTCAGAGAGTCTGGGGTAGAAATCTCCAGATTACATTGTAATAGAACATCTACCTTATATTCCAAGGTATCAAGAATGAAAAATATACATGTATCCTGTTTGATGGATTGTATATTTTAAGATTCCTTATGCAAGTATCTTAATTTTTTAAACCTTAATTAAGCTGCTAAAACACTACTGCATATGTGCATGTAAGAAACCTAAAAAATAAAAGAAAAAGATTCAGTACTCGAGGGTAACTTGAGAAAGAAGCTAATACAATATAATGAAGATGTTACAAAACAATCTATACCTGATTGTTTAGAGGGAGTAACTTTAGTTTTTTAATTGAAGCCAGTTATCCATTTAATTTTGACAAATATGACACAATATTCTACCTTATCACAGGAAGTTAATAATTGCAGGGGTAACTCCAGTGACAATATCATAAAGAATCGAATTACAGTTCATCAATACTTTGGAGATCTTGTAAAAACAGATTCTTCATTAAAATTAAAAAAATAAGAACACTATAACAAAAACAACAGCAGCAACAACAAAATGTTTCCAGGCATGATGGTTCATATTTATAACATCAGCACTTAGGACACTGGGGGCAGAGGCCTGCTAAATGTTCAAGCTCAGCCTAGGTTAAAAAAATATAATTCTATCTTTAAAAAACAAAACAAAAACAACCCAAAACTTAAACCAAACCAACCAACCAGCCAAACAAACAAGCAAACAAATAAAAGAACTCAAAACCCAAAAGGACAAAAATAAAAAGGCAATGGGACATTGCATTATAGCATTATGTTGGTGGGTCAATGATTGCTGTTTTCCTGTCTCTCTCAAGGACTTCTCACCCTGGCTTATATATGCTCCCATCACAACACCTATCTGCCAATGCAACTTCAGATTAACTTAAAAAATAAAATCCTGCAGTAGGGCTTGAGAGATGGCTCAGAAGTTCCACTTAAGAATAGCATATCTGGGGGGCTGGAGAGATGGCTCAGAGGTTAAGAGCATTGCCTGCTCTTCCAGAGGTCCTGAGTTCAATTCCCAGCAACCACATGGTGGCTCACAACCATCTGTGATGGGGTCTGGTGCCCTCTTCTGGCCTGCAGGCATACACACAGACAGAATATTGTATCCATAATAAATAAATAAAAAAAAGAATAGCATATCTGGGTTTGGGTCACAGCACCAAAATAATGATTCACAACCATCAGTAACTCCAGTTCTCAACGGTCCAGTACTCTCTTCTGACCTCTGCAGGTACTGCATACACACAGTGCACATAAATAGCACACACACACACACACACACACACACACACACTAAAATAAATGAAGTAAATAACATAAAAATATGTTCACTTCTTTGTGTATGTTTGTATTAGTGTATGGGAGGTAAGTTGCTGATCACAATAACTCTGTAAGATATGACTATTACCTTTTTCAGTTTTAAGCGGAGGTGAATGCCTCATGTCCAATGAGTCATATGGTGAATAGCTCACTGCTCATCATCACTCCTTCTTAGCCATGTTATGGAGAGTGATACATTAATTATGGCTACAAAATTCAGTTCTTCTTCTCATCAGGATGCATAATATAATTTTCCTATTCTTATGACTATGACTATGTAGGATTTGTGCTTCATTTATTTTTGGATTAATGACTTAAGGGATTAGTAGCTTCTGAGAAATTGCCATACTGAGATGCAAAGGGGCTGTACCAATTTGCACTCCCACCAGCAATGCAGAAGTGTTCCCTTTACCCTACATCCAGCATAAGTTGTCATCAGTGTTTTTGATCTTGGCCATTTTTACAGGTGTAAGAGTACAAAGTTGTTTTGATTTGCATTTCCCTGATGGCTAAGGATGTTGAGCATTTCCTTAAGTGTCTTTCAGCCTTTTTAGATTCCTCTGTTGAGAGTTGTCTTTTTAAGTCTGTACTCCATTTATTTTTTTATTGGATTATTTGTTCTTTTGATGACCAATTTCTGGAGTTCTTTGTATATTTTGGAGAACAGTCCTCTAGAGATTTCTCAGAAAATTAGGGAACAACCTTCCTCAAGACTCAGCAATACCACTTTTGGGTATATATCAAAGGATGCTCAATCATACCACAAGGACATGTGCTCAACTATGTTGATAGCAGCATTGTTTGCCATAGCCAGAATCTGTAAACAACCTAAAGGCCCCTCAACCAAAGAATAGATAAGGAAAATGTGGTACATTTACACAATGGAGTACTACACAACAGAAAAAATAATGACATCTTGAAATTTGTAGACAAATGGATAGATCTAGAAAACATTATATTGAGTGAGGTCACCCAGACCCAGAAAGACAAATATCATATGTACTTACTCATAAGTTGCTTTTAGACACAGCTTTCAATTTGCAATCCCAGAGAACCTAGACAAAAATGAGAACCCTAAGAGAGATATAAATGGATCTAATCTATATGGGAAGTAGAAAAGAACAAGATTTCCTGAGTAAATTGGAAGCATGGGGTCCATGGGAGAGAGTTGAAGGGGAGGGGAGAGGAAGGGAGGACAGCAGAGAAAAATGTATAGCTCAATAAAATCAATTTAAAAAAATTAGTAGCTTCTACCTCAATCTCCCATAACATGGTTTTGGAGTACTGAGTTCATCTACTTCCGGGCTATTATACACATTGGACAGATAGGGGCACTCAAGGCAACATTCCCAACTGAGTTCTGTGATCTAGTCATTCTCAGCAACATCCATGTGTAGAGGTATGGTTGACTTGGATATTCCAGGCAGTCTACTTTTTAATTTACTATTAGTACTGCTATTGCTGTTGCTGCTGCTGCTGCTGCTGCTGCTGCTACTACTGTTGAGATGGAGTCATGCTACCTATCTGATCTCAAATTCACAACATTCCTCCCTCAGCCTCCCACGTACTGAACTTTCCTACCAGGCAGTTTCTACAGAGTCCTCTTTTAGTTTCTTCCTGGTGAAATTCCTTATTAATATATGCGAGATAAAGAAATCACCCAACCAAGCACTGACTGAACTCTTGATATACACTATCTTGGGATAACATAAAGATGTCTTTCTATTTTAATTATTTCTTTTGTTTTTTGAGATTATTATATAATTACATCATTTCTCCCTTTCCTTTTTCCCCTTCAAATCCTTTCTTATACCCTCCTTTTTTATTTCAAATTAAAGGTCTGTTCTTTCATTAAGTGTTGTTACATACCAATGTGTATATACAGATAAATTCTTAATACAACCTACTCTGTTTAATCACAAGAATTTGTGGTAGTTTGCTACACATTAAGATACTTAAACATAGTATTTTCTAATAAGTCCATCTTGCATGCATATCTCTGATACATTTCTAAGTCATTTCCTGCTTTACATGTTTAATACCATCTCAAGTCATTTAAGATATGATATCTGGTTAGTCTTAAGAACATTGGTATTATGAACATATAATTCATAGCTATATTAAATACACTAAAAATGAAGAAGTGAAAATTTTAGTCGATTTTTCCTTAGACAATTGAGTGAGTCATTATCACCACTTTAAAAAGGAGGGAGCAACTCCTTTATCATATTTATTAATTCTTTGTGAATTTTGTGAATATATATAGTATGTTTTGATCATAGCATATGTTTTTTAAGAGATGCCTTCATATTTTGTCAATTTAATAGAGTAAGGTTAATAAGTTATCGTCTAGAAATTAGGATTCACCTAGCCACAGTTTCATATGCCATATGTGGGACTGTGTGCCATATGTGGGGTACTTGTGCCATATGTGGGACTGTGTGCCATATATGGGATATTTGTGCCCCATATGGGATTCACCTTGTGGAGCAGACTTCAGTTCAGTCACAAAATGGTTGATTATTGCCATGACTTTTGTGCCACTATTGTATCAGCAGGTAAGTTTGTCCAGGTTGGTTGTTGTTGTAGCTTACAGGATTCACAACTGGGTAAAATATTAGTTTTCTCCTCCAGTAGCTTCCATAGAGCCTTTTAGCACCATGGAATCCAGTCATTAGGGATGGCATGTCCAGGTTAAGTATCACCTTGATTTTTTTATGCTCTAGAACTAAACCATGCGTTGTTTTCATCAATCTGGTTTTACTATCAAGCTCTTCAGGGCAACCAAAAACACTGGCAATATCCCATAATGTTAGAAGTCTATGGGACATCATTGGCCAAAAACTCCTGAAGAGGTACCTCCCCTCCTTGTACTGAACTTTTTATTTGTTAGCCTGTGGTGACCTTATTGTCTCATTAAAAAGCAACTCTCTTTAAACTTTTAAAAATACATTTTAATGTACATATTTAGGAAGCGTCTATAAGAATGAGTTTCCATATAACTCTCTTGAAATGTCTTAGTGCTACCATCTTCTATCCACATCCCATATAAACCTTCCTATTCCATTATTGTCCTTTAACCATTTATACCACTGAATTCTATCTCCTTTCCCTTGAAGTATATCATCTCAAGGCTGCTTACTAATTTCTTGAACTTGTAACACTCATATCTGAAGTATTAAAGCTAATAGCCACAAATAAGAGAAACTATGAGACGTTTGTCTTTCTGTGTATGATCTATCACACCCAGAAAGACTGTTTTCAGCTTCATCCATTTACTTGTGAATTTTCTGAAGAGTTGGATAATAGCCCATTGTGGAAACTGACCACATTTTCATCATCCACTCATTACTTGACGAACATCTAGACTATTCCCAACTGGCTGTTCTGAATAGAATAGCAATGAGGATTGATGAGCAGAAATCTCTACTGTAAGATATGGAGTTCTTTGGGTAGATGCCCAAGAGTGGTATAGTTGGATCATGTGGTGCAGCTATTTCTAGCTGTATTTTTTCGGAATCTTCACACTGGCTTCCACAGAGGCTGCACACATTTGCACTCCCACTAGCTGTGAACAGCTTTCTCTTTCCCCACATCTGGCCCAACATTTGTCACCATTTTTTTTTATTTTAGCCATCCTACTTGGCATAAAATGAAAACTTAAAGCAGTTTTTATTTGTATTAACCTTAGAGATATGGCTCTTGAACTTTTTTTTAATTCAAACATTTTATTTTTTTGCTTTATAAATAATACCATTCAAAATTTCCTCCTCCTCCCCTCCTCCCATTTCCCTCCCACTCCCCCAGTCCCCCTCCTCCCACCCCCTCCAGCCCCAAGAGAGGGCAGGGTATCCTGCCCTGTGGGAAGTACAAGGCTCTCTCCCCTCCATCCAGGCCTAGAAAGGTGTGCATTCAAAAATAATAAGATCCCAAAAAGCCAGTACATGCAGTAGAATCAAATCCCAGTGCCGTTATCATTTGCTTCTCAGTCAGCCCCTATCGTCAGCCACATTCAGAGAGTCCGGTTTGCTCATTGGTGGTTCAATGGTTCTTGAACTTTTTAAACACTATTTTTTCAGTCATTTGTATTTCATCTTTTGAGAACTTTTTGTTTAGCTCCTTGCCATATTTGTAAATTAAGATGTTTTCTCTGCAAATTGACACATTATTAATATGACTGCTAATGATTTATCATTACACCATAAATCCATGGATCTTTTGGCTCATCAGAGATACTTCTTTCTGCAATAAATAGTGATTAATTGCAGAGACAGAATTCGTCAAGGTGCAGAGAATAAGAGACTTTGGAATGCTCAGCTCTAAACAGGATATTTATATTGTATCCCCTCCTCCCAAGATTCAGGATAATTGAGGGGAAAATCATGGGAAGATCATAAGCACAAAGGGTAGTGGATATCTACAAGGAAGCAATATTTCCCAGACAGCAGGTCTGTTGCACATATGAATGAATAGCACTTGAGACAGTGTGCCTAAGACCAACAGAAGTTCAGACCATTCAAAAACCCCAGCATGAAGTTCCACACCTAGACAATGAATTAATGACATTTGATAGATTCTGGGGATGGGAGAATCAGTTTTCTTTAAGACATTGTCCATTGTGCGCTGATTACAATCCCAGAGTACATATAGCCAAGAATATATGGGCAACACCAAATGATTTGAGGGTTAAATAACAAGAAAAAGAGAGGATACAAAGTTGGGTATGTAGGGAGTGGGGGAGAGGTAGATCTGGGAGGAATGAGGAAGGCAATGAATATGATCAAAATTCATTATATTAAATTCTCAAAGACTTAACAAAAACTTAAGAAAAAGTTGTTTTTTAGTAAATTTTCCCCTTAAAAGAGAAGTCAAGCGACAAACCAATGACTAGCTCAGCTTGAGGCCCATACCACAAGAGGGAACCCATGCCCACAACTGCCTGGATTGGACAGCCTGGAGACCTAAGATCAAACCAAACACAACTGACAAAAAAAAAAAAAAGAATCAATGAAATGATTCATACTGATATACTACTATACTCTTAGATTAGTGCCTAGCCCAGTTGACGGGAGCAGATTCAGAAAGACCCATACCCAAACACCAGTCAGAATCAGGGGAACCCTGTAGAACAAGGGGAGGAAGGATTGTAGGAGCAAGAGGGTTCCATGATACACATGGACACATCTCACAGAATCAACTAAGCATATATCACAGAGACTGAAGTGACAGTCTCGAACCCTGTATAGGTCTGAGTAAGGTCCTCTGCATAAAAATTATGGTCAGGAAAATTGCTGATAGTGGGAGTGGAGGGTGTCTCTGATTCTTTTGCCTTCTCTTGGGACCCTTTTCCTCCTGCTGGATTGCCTTGTCCAGCCTTGATATGAAGGTTTGTGCCAAGTTTTTCTGCAACTTCTTATGCCATGTTTTTTTGATATCCCTTGGAGGTCTGCTCTTTACTGCAGGGAAATGGAGGAGTAGATCTGGGGGAGAGGAGAGGTGTGGGGATATTGGGAGTAGTATAGGGAAGGGAAACTGGTTGGGATATAACGTACTAGAAAAGAACAAAAAAAGAATATAGTGTAGGGTACATGGGAGGAGTAGGAAGGAGGAGAGGGAGAGGGGAAATGTGCAATTATGTTTTACATAAATAGAAATAGAAATTTAAGTAAACAAACAGAAAGAATAGTTAAATATTGGGGGTCAATTTAGTATATAGCTCTACGAAACTAACACAGTTCTGAACTCATACTTAGGAATAGAAACTAGCTTGAAGGGTGAGAGAAATCTAAAAAACAAACATAAATATAAAAGTAATAAATTTTGGTTCATACATTTCTAGTCATTTTTCTTTGTGATCTGCTCACAGCACTGTGGATACAAAGTAGTCAAATGTCACCTGAGAGAGAACATGAACAAGAAAGGCAGGACCGTGAGGAGTGCATTCACCCACTGATACAAGGGGACTGATCTAATGAGAGTTCACCAAGGCCAATTGGACTGGGACTGAACGAGCACGTGATCCAACCAGATTCTCGGAATGTGGCCAGATTCTCTGAATGTGGCTGGCACAGGGTCTCTCTGAAAAGCCATTGACAATGACATTGGGACTTGTTTCCTCTGCATATACTGGATTTTTGGGATCCAGTCTGTTTGGATGCTCACCTTCCTGGACCTGGAGGGAGAGGGGAGGAACTTGAACTTCCCACAGGGCAGGAAAGCCTGACTGCCCTTAGGGATGGAGAGGGAAGAGGAGAGGGAGTTGAGGGAGTGGGAGGGTGTGGGAGGGTGTTGGGAGGAGGTGCGGAAATGGAAACTTTTATAATTAAAAAGATATAAAATAAAAAAGTCACCTGAACTAAACACGTTCATTATTAGAAGAAAAACATAATGTTACACTTATATAGATAAGATAACCACCTGCCTCCATCAGGATGCTACATTCCTATTGGGGAAGAGAAGAGTACTTAACTTTCCCCTTTGTCCTTTCTTTTGACTTGACACAAGTGTCAGAATCAGATGGGTATTGATGGGTGGGCTCGCCAGAGGTATTTGGAAAGAGACTCATGAACTCTGTCAGGGCAAACCTAGAGTGCTAGAAGCACATTTTGTTTTGTATATTGACAGCCCTGTGCTCCAATCGATGTACAAAAATATCTTTTATTCCTGTTTCTGACATGAGGGTGCCACTGACTTAACCTACAATACAATAAACTCTGGGTACATGGAAGGTAAAATAAGACAGTTCTAGTTTTGTTAATTTGACCCAGAAAAGCTATATGTACAAAAGAATCAACCTAATACAGAAAGTAACAGGCTCTCTTTACACGGTACACTGACCTTTTCTAGGGGAAGGGTAATGGAGCCTGCACAATCAGAAGCACTGGCATTTGTAGCCACCAGTCAGTGCTCAGAATTCATGGCAGAATTAAGATCATAGCTAAATATGGTAGCGCATGAATATAGTGTTAGCCCTAAAGATGTACTAAAAATCTACCGCAAAACCTATCCTAACCAAATAAGAAGACACCCCAAACCCAAAAAAGATTTGCTTTCCTTAGATTTATAGAACTAAAAGATATTTTTAGTGCATCACGGCATGCAAAATCTACCTTGCACTATTTGTGATCCCAACAGATTGTCCTATAACACAAGACCTTTTTTTTGAGTATGGTTACAATTATAATTACATGTGTTAAAATAGCACAGTATGTACAACATGTGCACCCACTAGTTAAGAAAGACAATATCTATTTTTGGGGGGTAAAATGTAGTTCAACAGTAATTTTACATTTAATAAGGAATGTTTAGAATGGTTTCTCTTGAATGCAGATAGTTGTCATATTTGCTTTCAAAGTATTGTTTCTTGTATATATCCACATGTGTTGTTAAATATAGAGGAACCTTTCTAGAAATAGCTTCCAGAAACGCAGTTCTGCACTGAATTTGCTCACACATATCTGTTCTTCTTTACTTAGGTGCAATCATATTAAAAGTCTTTATTCTCATGAAAGTAGAATTTCTTCTTGGGTTTAAATCTGAATAGATGTTTCCTAATATCATGTAGAAAGTAATTTAAAATGATCTTTTTTTTCTCAAGGAAAGGAATGGGTTCTTAATGCAGCATCATCTAAGCAATATCTAAACTGAGAGCATCCTCATTGGATTGCATCCCAAGAACCAGCCATAAAGTTATTTCTTTCTTATTTACCTACAAGAAACACTCCTGGCAAGTATAAGTGTTGTTGGGTAGCCACAAGTTTAGCACACGGTCTGCTCCCTCATGGAAACAACCACGTCCCACAACAAGTGCGATTAGAGAGAGCTTTGTACCTAGTCTTTGAACTTAGGATTTCTTGAAATATAGAAGAAACAAATGAGAGAAGAGAGGAAGAAGCAGTCATGAAAAAAGAATGAATGAATGAGATTTTCTTATAGAAACCATGTTGGAAATGAACATGCATTATTGATTAAATCAGAATTTAAAGGAACCTAATATTGAATGTCCTCAATTTTAAAATGATTTCCACAAAACATGTTATTCTAAACCACCCTGAAACTCCTTGAGGATGCCACCTATGTATACATATAATGTTTAACAGATGCCAGGTATACAACAATATTTATAGTTACTTTATTTGATACATGAGAAGTCCTGGCAAAGGACAGACAGTGAAAGTTTAAAATCAGAGCATGAAAATGAGTATCTGCTCACCCTCAAATTCAGAATAGTTAATTTTCGTCTTCACTTTGATTCCAAACACAGGAAGGAACTCCGGTGAGAACAGACAGCTTGTGGGCTGCAGTTCCTTTGCTGTGTCTGTACCAGAAACAGCCGCTTCACGAAGGATGCAGACAACACAGTTGCTTTGTGAAATATAAAGGTGGTCAGAGCCCCAGGAGGCCCTCCCCACTCAGGGTGCAGAGACTCACATAACAAACCCACCTTCTGTCTACACAGTTGGCCACCTTTATGCATAGCTATTGCCCATGCAAAGGAAGAATTGCATGGTCAAGAGATCTGAACACTAAGGGAAAGACATGGTGTTTTTCTTGTTTTGGCATCTTACTGCATTTAAAATAACTACAAAATACCAGTTGTCCTTCCTGTTATAACAGATGGAAGAAACCTGGCACCTCATTCTTAATGTGTTTCCAGGAAAGGAGCGTCATCATATTCATTAGAAAAAATAAAAGGAACTCAAACAGTAATGAATCCCTCAAACCTCTTGCCTTAAGTAAAAGACATAGTTAAAAACCCACAAGGCTACTCAATAGAATTTTCTTCAATCATATATACACTCTGACTTTATTTCAGTATCTATCAATAGAATAGTTATTAACTACTAAATTTTTGTTGCATCAAACTTTAGTTAATTTTATTAAATTTCAGTTACAGCATGTATGCATGTGTCTAATACATTGAAAAGTATATTTTTGAAGCCCTGAATTTTGTGTTATGAGATAATATTAAGTCATGTAAATGATTTCCTTATAATATTTATTATTGATTTAATGGCAACTTACATGCCTCTAATGTTTCCAGGAATCTGGCCCGATAATAATCAAATGAAAAGGTCCTGTTACATCAAAATAATGCATTACATCAGAAAAATGCATTCCATGTTTTGTGGGGCATGGAAGAGTTACAACCACAGATCCCTTCTGGACAGTTTGCCCTGTGCCACAGACGTCTGCGGGAATCCAGTCATATATTCCATGACTTCCTCTTTCAGCTTCTACCAGCTCAGTGTGCAGTCTGGGCCGATAGGAACAATAAAGGCTCAATTAGTAGCTTAAAATCTGTTGAGAAAAATAAAACTGGACTAATTAGTCACGTGGTTTAGGGAGGTTCTGCTAGTCTGAATATAAGCAGCATCAAAGCAACATAAAATAATTTGTTTTCCTTTAGAAGACTCTAGGCATCATAATGGCCCCATGTAAACTGAAATGATGAGGAAGAAAAGCTCCACAGAAAACACGAACCCAGCAGAGGTCAGCAGTACATGTGACACCGCCCCTAGGGTTTATGGAGGCAAGGGTCTGGGATAATAATTCTAGGGAATTCGAATGAGGTTTGCCTCAATTGCAAAAGGTGGGTGAGGTCTGCCTCCAATAACAGCAAAAGGTCACCATGTCATTAGCAATAGCCACTTCTAATCTTCTGTGTAGGAAACAGGTAATTCCTCTGTTGACGAGAGGCCCTGCATGTTTTAATATTTTTGATTCACTAGTGTTCTGTAGGAACAAGGACTTTTGTGGACCCAACAGTATCTCATCTTAGCCTAATATTATAAATAAAATATTAGCTGCCTCCCACACAAGAGGACAACACTCTGTGGTTTTGGGTACAGCACTGTGTGTGAATGGATCATCCTGGATGGACACATTTGCAGCTGACTGTGTGCAACTGTTGGCAGCAGACATGCTGTTGACCTAGAAGAGGCATCAGTGGCACTGGGTGGGGCCACTTGCAGTACTTGAGATGGTTTTGGTTTCAGCTTTGCTGAAGAAAAAAAACAATGGGAAAAAGATTTGAAGGAAAAATGAGTGCCAGTCTGAACTGTTTTGTAATGTGCAAATCCTCCAGCAACAAGACATAAAACAAAATCTTGATTTGCATTTCCCTGATCACTATGGAGGTTGAGCATGACCTTAAGTGTCTTTTGGCTATTCAAACTTCTGTTGAGAAATCTCTGTTCAGTTCAGTACCCCATTTTTTAATTGTGTTAATTAGAGTTTTAGTGTCTAGTTTCTTGAGTTCTTTGTATATTTTGGAGATCAGACCTGTGTCTGATGAGGGGTTGGTGAAGATCTTCTCCCAATCAGTAGGTTGCATTTTTGTCTTACTGACAGTGTCCTTTGCTTTACAGAAGTTTCTCAGTTTCAGGAGGTCCCATTTATTCATTGTTGCTCTTATTGTCTGTGCTACTAGGGTTCTACCTAGGAAGCGGTCTCCTGTGCCCATGTCTTGTAGACTACTTCCCACTTTCTCTTCTATCAGGTTCAATGTGGTCAGATTAATATTGAGGTCTTTAATCTATTTGGACTTGAGTTTTGTGCATGGTGATAGATATGGATCTATTTTCATTCTTCTACAGGTTGACATCCAGTTATGCCAGCACCATTTGTTAAAGATGCTTTCTTTCTTCCATTGTATAGTTTTAGCTCCTTTGTCGAAAATCAGGTGTTCATAGGTTTGTGAATTAAGATCTGGGTCTTTGATTCGATTCCATTGATCAACATCTCTGTTTTTGTGCCAATACCAAGCAGTTTTCATTACTGTAGCTCTGTAACAGAGTTTGAAGTCAGGGATGGTAATACCTCCAGAAGTACTTTTATTGTATAGGATTGTTTTGGCTATCCTGGGTTTTTGAGATACCATCTTACACCTGTCAGAATAGCTAAAATCAAAAACACCAATGATAGCCTATGCTGGAGAGGATGTGGAGTAAGGGAAACACTCATCCATTGTTGGTGGAAATGCAAACTTGTGCAACCACTTTGGAAATTAGTGTGGCGGTTTCTCAGGAAACTACAAAACTATTATACTACAAAAGCATTTGTTCAACTATGTTCATAGCAGCACTATTTGTAATAACCAGAACCTGGAAACAACCTAGGTGCCCCTCAATAGAAGAATGGTTAAAGAAGGTATGGAACATATACACATTGGAGTTTTACTCAGTGATAAAAAACAATGACATCTTGAATTTTGCATGCAAATGGATGGAAATAGAAAACGCTTTACTGAGTGAGGTAACCCAGACCCAAAAAGAGGAATATGGTATGTACTCACTCATAAGTGGATTCTAGCCATAATTAAAGGACACTGAACCTATAATTCGTGATCCTAGAGAAGCTAAATAAGAAGGTGAACCTAAAGAAAATCATATAGTTATCCTCCTGGATATTGGAAGTAGACAAGATTGCCAGGCAAAACTTGGGTGCATGGGGGTGTGGGGGGATGGATGTAAGGGGAGATAGGTAGAGAGAAGGGAGAAGGGGAGGATTTGGGATAGCTTGGGGGAATGGGATGGGTGGGATGGAGGAAGGCTGGATATGGGAGCAGGGAAGTAAATATCTTAATTAAGGGAGCCATTTTAGGGTTTACAACAGACTTGACTCTTGAGGGGTTCCCAGGTCCAAGGAGAGGTCCCCAGATTGGTCCTTGGGCAGCAGAGGAAAGGGTGCCTGAACTGACCTTGTCCCATACCCGCACTGATGAATATCTTGCATATCACCATAGAACCTTCGTCTGGTGATTAATGGAGATAGAGACAGAGACCCACATTGGAGCACTGGACTTAGCTCCCAAGGTCCAAATGAGGAGCAGAAGGAGGGAGAACATGAGCAAGGAAGTCAGGACCACGAAGGGTGCATCCATCCACTGAGACAGTGGGACTGATCTAATGGGAGCTCACCAAGGCCAGCTGGACTGAGAGTGATGGAGCATGTGATCAAACTGGACACTCTGAATGTGGCTGACAATGAAGGCTGACTGAGAAGCCAAGGACAATGGCACTGGGTTTTGATTCTACTGCATGGACTGACTTTGTGGGAGCCTGGTTTGTTTGGATGCTCACCTTTATAGACCTGGATGGAGGGGAGAGGACCTTGGACTTCCTACAGGGCAGGAAACCCTGACTGCTCTTAAGACTAGAGAGGGAGGGGGAGGTGGGAAGAGGGAGGGTAAAGAGAGGCGGGGAGGAGGTGGAAATTTTTAATAAATAAATAAATAAATAAAAATAAATATAAAAAAAAGAAAAAAAATCTTTAGGGAATACTGAGATCGTCAGTGTTTACTGATGCGTACACAGGAAGTAACCTCCAAGTAACGTAAAATCAAGCACCTGAGCAGTGATGGATCAACATTCCGAGAAAGAGGAGATTATCCTAATCAACTTTCAATTGTGTTCAGATCTTTTGTATTTCATGATACTTATTTATCTTGCATTTAAGTTATGTATGCATTTTGGTTTTATGGGACAAATCTTGTTATGTAGGCAGGCTGGCCTTGAATTTGAAAACCATGAGTCTCAGCCTCACCCAATCCAGGCCTGTGCATGGTGTTGAGCTTTTTGTATGAAACACATACATTCTGAGAGTAAAAGTAGCATTGGCTCAAATGGCTATAAGCTAGCGTTAGATTCTGTAACATGTTATAAATGATGTTTGAAAATGGAAGAAAGTGAACACAACTCTCCAGGAGCCACATACCTGGAAGTTCTCTGGGAAGCAGGGAAGGGGCATCCGTTTAAAAATTTAAAGCAACAAAAACATTCCTTTTTATTTCATAATATATTTTGTATTAATATGAAGCTCAGGTTTATTTCCAGATTTGAGCACTCTCTAAAACTGAAGAAATTTGACATTTGGTTATGTTCATCCTATCTGTGCCCTGGGTTTTAGGCTATGGCCAGACTGAGCTCTCTGTACTGAAGGAATTAGAGTAACTAAGGGAAGATGTTCAGTATGGCTGACCCTCAGGGATATTTTCTTTATCTTCCATCTTGCTATGTGAGCATTGACAGCTTTGACTTATAGCTCATGCCATAACCATTAGTCTTAGGTGTGAGAATCTGTCGTGTGACCATATTATAGCTCTAAAATAAGATTCCCCACTGGTCATATATTGAAGGAGTCAACCAATGAAGGCTCTATTGAAAGGTGGTAGAACCTTTAGGGGTAGGGCCTAGGGCAACTGAGTTAAGTTGTCTGGAAAAGGATGTACCCTTAAAGGTGGTATTTAGACCCCAAGTCATCCACAGCCCTTTTGTTTTCCTGCTACAATGAAGTTAATAAACCTCATGTTCTAAACTTTTACCACAATTTATTGTTCATCAAAGTGATGGGACCAACTAATGATGCACTAAACCTCTGAAACAGTGACTTAAACAAGACTTTTTTTATTTAGAATTTATTTTGGGCATTTTGTTACAGAAGTGCAAAGGTAGTACACCTATCTTGAAATTATTTACTAATTCCCAGTTGCTGATAGATACAATTCTGTATTGTTTTATACATGTTAATTTTCACCAGAAGTTTATGATACACAGATTTTTAAATTTTAAAAACACGTGGATCAGAATCCTTCTGCCCTCTTTCTTATCCTTACCATTAGTTACCTCTGTTCCCTAGACTTGTTTATCTATGTTTTCACATATACATACACATGTATGCATACAGTCTTATTTATTCATATGTGTATGTATCATAGTTGTGTGATTTTATATATCTATATAAAATATAGGAACAATAAATAAAATAAAGTATATGCTTGTCTTCCTGAGACTTGCTTAATTACTTAATATGATAGTATACAGTTGCATCTATTTTCTTGCAAGATGTGTAACTTTATTATTTGTTATATTGAAAAAATACAATTTTGTATAGATACCATATCTTCATTATTCATTATTATTCATTATTGCTAGACACCCAAGTTAGCTTTATAACTTAGTTATTATGAATAGCATTTTGGTGAATATTAATATTCATGCATTTCTGTGATATGTTCACCTGGATCTTTAGGGAAGATGCCATGCAGTGGTACAGCTGGGTAGGGCTGTGAACTTAATAAGAAGTATTATTACTCTTTTAAAGATACATAGCACAAAGTGAGTGTTTTCTTAAATTATGCTTGTAGTCATCAGACCATAATAGTATCAGTAGTATTTGTGATTTTCTTTATCATAGAAATCACAGATATTTTCATATCATGGATGATATAGTGGTTTAATGAAATATTATTTATATTTATCATTAGTTAACATTATGGTAGTTATTAAGGCAATATCTAGGTTTTGTTGCTTAATGTAGTAGTAAATAAATGTTTTGCTCATACCACACATTTTCCAGTATTTTGTCATCAGATTGCTATCCCAGGCAACAAAGGTTAAGACTCTTTTCCAGCCTCAGTTTCTCTTGATTCTCTATACTCACTTCGTGTTTCTACAAAATTTGCTATTACAAGATACTTATCCATCCTTGAACCACTCTTGGTAAGTCATGGCTACTCGTATTGATCTATTAGCTCTTTACTTGATATTTCATTTCTGGAGAAAATGCACCTGTTGGGACTGTTTTGGAGCACACAAGCTGAAAGTGGTGTTAGCTGTTATTTCTTAACAGATTTTTACCATTCTTCTGTGCTATTAAGATTGTTGACATTTGCCGTCTTTGGCCTCCAGCATGCCTTACTTTGGCGTGTGTGTCTGTCTCTAACATCTCTAACATTACACTTTATGTTTCTGGATTATAAGAATGATTTCTTTTCATTTCCCAATTTTTGACATACTACTTCTTATTTTACAGACATTCAACAAGTCTTGAAAGTATCAAGGGAGGGCTATTGTCCTGGAGATAATAGACTAATAACGTGTTCTAAATAGTAAGGAAACAACGCCAGAAGTACTAATATAGTGATGAGACAGAGAACTTTTGTTTTCAATGACAACTGCTTGTTCAGGACAGTATCATGTTCTCTTTAAAGTCAAATCATTTATCATCTTCAAATAAACCTAGCACAATGCAGTATCTATTTGTAGTATAAGCAGGGCTGACTCCAGACAAAATCATGATGGACAAAACACTATCTCAGGATGTTGACATTCCTTGTTGTTAGCTTAACTTTTCTTCCCAGAAGATTCCAGGTGCATCAACCACAGTAGCCTTCAGGACTCCCAAGCATCCTGCTGTATCTTGACGCTGCCTGTACCATTGCCTCCATGGCTGCTCTCTTAGGAACTCAAACTTGTCTGGGACACATCAGAAGCCATGGTAAAAGTGGAATGTGGAAAGATAGCAAGGGAAAGGCAGTGAGTACAAGCTCTGTTTTCTAGCAGGTTACTGTAGAGAACAGCTGATTAGCATCTCTGAGGGGTGGTATAGAATGTAGAGAAGTCTCAACCAGACACTGGGAAGTAGGGTATTTATGTAGAAATTCCCGTTGTTCACTGGGTGGGAACTGTACCTACTGTATTAGCTCTTTGGTGTTTCCATCCTGAAACGCACATGATCTCCACGAATTCCTGTGTCCAGAGAAAGTCTTCAAAAGAGACTCTAGGTCTGTTTAATAAGAAATGAGCATGGAAAGTGGCAGTGAGTGTTTGCTTGTTTGTTTATTTGTTTTTAGAGACAGGATCTCTCTGTAGCTTTGGAACTTGTCCTGTAACTAGCTCTTGTAGACCAGGCTGGCTTCAAACTCACAGAGATCGGTCTGCTTCTGCCTCCTGAGTGTTGATTAAAGGTGAGCACCACCACTGCCCAGCTATGAGTGACAGTGAGTGTTGAGAGATACTAGCAGTGCCTGCTTTCAACAAAGAGGCTGTGATAGAAGATGTTTCCGAGAGATTGACTAAGAGGTGCTGTGAAAGACAGAGGCCCGTAGCTGAGCATGTATCTAGTGCTAAGGATTCTATCATATCATAGCATACACTCAGCAACTGCTTGGTGAACTGTCTCATGAATATCAACTCATTCAACTTTGAAAATTAATTTACAAGAACTTCTGTTCCACTTGATTTAGCAGTAACCAAGACCTATAGAATTGTCTATTTCTTTTCAATTCTATCAATTTTTGCTACTATATATTGAAGTGATAATATTTGCTAAATGAATAAAAATATTTTTAAATATTTCTGATGGAGTAATCTTTTAATTTTAAGAAGCATGATATATTGTTACCTCTGATGATGATGACTACCTCAGAATCCACTGTAGTTTTATATAAACATACCCTCTCCAACTATTTCCCTGTATTTTAAGAAACTGACATTACTGCTTCCCTCCCTGGGTCAGGTGCTTAAGGAGCCTCTTACATCTTTTATTCCATGTTCATTTAATCCAGTTGGACAAATTCTGGCTATCACTGTTTAGTCCCTTTGTATTCAGTACAACTTGATCTGAATACGTTGACTTGCTCAAGAAAATGTCCTCCATGTGCCCATCCTATGATCATCTCTTTCTTCTTTCTGGTCATGTGGATGGACCAACCACTTGCCGTCAGTCCTTCCTTCAGGTTTCTTTAAGGTATTGCATTACATACATTTTGTTATCCTTTGCTTTCCCTTCAGCTAGCAACATGGGTTGGTTCTCATCTCTCTGCAGCATTTGTACACTCTATCTTAATAATTTCCCTACTCCCACTTAATATATGAATTACAACGGAATTTTAATCTATTCATTTTACCTAATCTTTTATATTTCTATGCTTACATAATATATTTTCTGGAAATACCGCTTGCTTTTGAGACTGAACGTAAGTATTATGCCCTGAGATCATATGTTCAATTTGCTATCCTAATGTGTATTCGACCTGGTAAGTTTAACCTGTCTTTAAGAAAACAATGTTACTAAGCTTAGTATGCTTTGGATTTTCGATGTAATCAGCTTTTTACCACTTAATCTAAAAGCATGGCTTTAGCATTAAACTACGTATTCTTCTACATACCTGCACCCGAATATGTGTGTTTGCGTGTGTGTTATGGTAATTGTAGTGATATTTTGTTTCTCTTTTAACAAATAAAGCTTGTTTGAATATCAGAGTATACAGCTAAACCACTAGAGGCCTTTTACCTCTACTGAATTCTCGGACCAAAAGGGTGATCCTGTCCTCCAACTGCATCCTCAGATTGCATCTCAGACTGTATAGAGCTCCTGTTTCCTCCTGCCTTATAGTCCTCTCTCTGCCAAGCCATACCGTTACTCCTGTCTCCACCTCCCTAGTGCTGGGATTAAAGGTGTGGGAACCCAAGAGCTGAGATCACCTTTGTGTGAGTGCCATTTCTTTTCTAAACTGAATCAATTTTGTGTAGCCCAGGGTGGGCTTAAACTAATAGAGTTCTGTCTGCCTCTGTCTCCTGAGTCTTGAGATTAAAGGTGTGTGCCACCACTGCCTGGCCACTAGTGGCTTAGCTTTTACACTCTGATCTTCAGGCAAGCTTCATGTGTTAGAACACAAACAAAATATCATCACAGGTAATCATTTGTGGAAAGCATTCAACAGGTTGAAAACAATGTTGAAAAAGCAAACATCCCATACATGCTATAGGCCGCATGTGGATACAGGTTGATACATGCGATAGGTTGCATGTGGGTACAGGTTGATACATGTGATAGGCCGCATGTGGATACAGGTTGATAATGTCTGTGTGGTGTGTCAAGTGTTGTTCTCCATCAGTTGGGGTCAGTAAAGTAACTTCTTCCCTTGGAAAACACTGCTAACGTTCTCTCTTTAACAGTGAAAAGGTGTCCCTTATTCCTTTCCAATACCATGTTTTCTGTGCTGTTCAATAGATACAGAGCAAAGTTCTTTGTTAAGGAAAATGACACAGGCAACAAGGATAGACAGAGTTTCTAAACACAACAAATTACTGACAGGACACGGACTACAAACTATAGACAGATAGAAGACAGGGAGGAAAGTGGAGAATCCAAATTTGGGTTCATTCTTGGTCTATGCTACTCTAAGAAAAAGACTTATTTTCCTTTTCTAGTGTGACATGGAAGGGCTGTATGAATTGAAAGCTCTTTAGGGTGTTATGTTATGTGGCTAATACTTCTATTTACTCTCCTTGTACGATTTTTTTCTTTCTTACTCTTATTATATTTTATTTGATCTCTTATACCATTTTTTATTTATTTATATTTGCTTAAAATTCTTTCATTTCAGATAAGAAGGTAAAATGCCCTTAATTTAGTTTTTAATAGTTCTTGGAAACCTTTACTGTGCTTTAATTTTTGAAAGGCTCTCTAGCATGTATAAAGTCTCAGTTTTCCTTTCAAATCTACCAAGGAGTCACTTTACAATCTGAAAGAGTTGGGGTGTATATCACTCCATCTAAAACAATAAGAAGTGAAAAATGTTTGTTTTCAAACTATCTCTCAGGTGCTGGAAAGCTAGCATAGCAGGCAGTCAGAATTTGACAGGTGATGACTTTGGTCTGAAGAGGAATGAGGCTGACATGTGCTTCTTCATTTCTTTCTGAGGTGTTTACTGACTCAGAAGTAGTGAGATGCAAAAGCCAAGAAGTTAAGCACACAACAGTGATCCAAAGGTTGCAACACTCAACTCAAGAGTTCAGTGACTTTATTGATCTTAGAAGGAAAATTTGAAAATTAAGACCCAAAAATCCGAGGATCCAAAGATCTGGAGAAATCAAGAGAAAGTCAAGTTCCCCAATTTACTGGGAATCAAACATACATACCCTACATTTTCCCTTTGTAGGGTAAAGAAGTAAAGAGATGGTTGCATCTTATATGTGGTTCCTCACTGCCTGAAACGACAACATTGTATATATGACATGATTATAGATCAAGTAAAAACTTCTAATTGTGTTCAAGTTTCAAGAGGTAGTCTTATAAATACTGTGAAATAAGCTACACACTTAGCATTTACCTCAACTCCTCCCTGGACATTAGAGAGATACCGTTAAAACGTATGTGCTTACATACTTTACCACTTTACCATCTCAGTATATCATGGAACTAACTTTTGGTTTGATACTATTTTCTTTAGGGACTTAAGTAATTCTATACTGTTTGTTAGAAACTTCCAGAGGATATTGCACAAACCTACTGAGGAATGCTGTTCAAATATCCACACAAGCTGCCTACGATTTCTATTTAACTAAAAATATCTCGTGCTGCAATTTAGTCTCCTGTCTCTGGTTCTGTTCTCAGAAGAAAAGGATAAAACACATGTCCCCCAGCCTGTGAATAATTAGCTTTTAGCTAGAGTGAGACTCAATTAGTCATTTCTTGGAAATGAAGTTCCTCTGTAACTCATCTGTGCTGAAAGTGATCAGTATTTCTCAGAATTGTGAAACTGTCTATGCTTGAACTTCAGTGTTGAATCTGTGAATCCAGGTCCAGAGTGATGTAAATTTCACCCCTTATGAGATTCTGGGAGTCCTGGGAGAACTACTCTCTCTTCCTCTTCCTTTCTCTAGTTTTTCCTCGCTCTTTCTCTTCATGCTCATGACCAGATTGAGATATGAAGCTGTAATCAAAACTACTTCTTATTTTTCTGGGTTCTTTCTATAATGACTAGTTCCTAGTGGCTAGTTGAGCTCATATGATTAAGTTCAGACCTTAAGCACAGACATTTTCTTTGGTTCCCTATTTTCCTTAGCTCCAGAAGAATCCTAGAACAGAATGTGTCTGTATTGCTGACAGAGCTTGGGGAAGGCCAGCACAGTCTTTCCTGCTACACTGTGACAGGAAGGGAAAGCACACCTTCCTTGTGTTAAGCCACCAGGGACTCAGTGTTTGTTACACAAATCACCCACTTGTAATTGTAAGGAGGCTGGCTTAGCAGCTGCAGGTTCTTTAGGGCATGCTGATTTTCAGAAAGAGACTGTTTGCCTGATGTGACTCTGTGAGGCTCCCCCAGGGTTCTGCTTTATGAATGAATGCATACAAGGTTGCTGAGCTGAAATTCCTGCATTGGATTAGCATATGAAGGAAAAAAGAAATGGTGGTTGTTTTAAGTTGGTGTAATGAGTTCAATGAGAATCCCGCCATAGACTCAAATGCTTAAATGCTTGTTTCCCAGTTGGTGGTGCTGTTTAGGGGAGGTTTAGATGATGTGCCTGGTTGGAGAAAGCACCTCCAGTCTTTGAGAGCTTAAAGCCTTACTCTTTTGTCAGGTCATTGTCTCTGCTTCATGTCTTCCTTGGAAGATGTGAGCTTTCAGCTCCCTGGCCACTTTCTGGCAAGCTTCTCTGCTGTGATGTACTCTTATAACTTTGGACCCTTCTAGAGACATAAGCCAAAATAAACTCCTTCTTCCATAAGTTGCCTTGACAGGGCTTTTTATCACAGCAACAGAAAAGGAACTAACATGATTAGTAAAGATTAAAAATATAACCAACAGATAAAAATATTAAAACTATATGTGAAAATAAAACAATATATAGTTACAGCTATCAAGGATATGCAATCTTAGCATTTGCAAGAGGAAACAAAAGAAAGTCATCACTTTAAAGGGAAAAAGCAAAGTACAGAAAGAAATCCTGAAGGTGTCACTAACAGAATACTAGAGGGTGACTTCATATGTGTTGAGAGTGGAGTGTCAGTTACCATGAGCTGGCAAGATTATTGAGGAATATAGGATGGGTAGGCTGATCAGTGAGTATCATGTAATAGATATGGGAACGTACTGCACAACCATGCACTCTATGAAGCACTCACAGTAAGCTGACAAGGGTCACAATCCTCAAATATATACATCAGAAAACTTAAAGTATACTGAGTATTTTCCCACTCAGAATTTTGAAGCTTTGTTTTATAGTAATGTGCCTGCTCTGATTACACAAGATTCTAGATAGGAAAATTAAGAAGCAAAAAGCTGCAAGAAAGACAAGCATCTGAGACTGAGAATCATGTAGAAAGGAAACAACCACCAATTTGCCAGTTTAGTTTTGGCAAAGCATTTATTTAATCAATCCTTTCTTCCCCTGTGTGCCCATAGTCTCTGCTAACACAACCCACTGACCTTTCCCTTGTCCCACGGATGCTAATGATGCAGTCTAAAAGGCTTCTCTTGTTTTCTAGAAGTGCATTCTCATCTTTACTTTCAGAGAAACGTGACCTTTATAGTTGCACACCTTCACTGCCATCATTTTGCAGGCAGAGGTAGAAAAAGCTTAAGTTTGAGGCCAACCTGAGCTACAAAGCAAGTTTCAGGCAGTCTTGGGGGGTCCGTAATGCATATATGGCAAGTGGAAGCCACATAATAACACCTTATCTCAAAATCGAAATAGATACCATAAAAGATTAGTGACCAGATGATTCAACGGACCCACCTGGAATGTTTCTTGAATCCTGGCATTGTTTGTTTTTAAACCTCTTTCTATATGGATGCATCATTTCCTTTCCATGGCTACCAATAAGTAATTTCTCACAGTCTAAACCCAGCATGAAGGCAGACCTGGTACTGGGGGTATTTGGAGGAGTTGGGTATGCATACCCTGCAAAGGTTCTTCGCTCTCAGAGAAGCATAGAGGGTCTAAGATGACTTTCTCCCTTAACCTCTTACATCACTCACCAGCCCCAACTTCTCTGGGTCAGCACACACCATCACCTTTTAGTCCACATTTTCATTACTTTCTTGAGGATACAAAATTCTACTCTCCCAAATCCCTTTCTTTTCTTGCTTTTGTTTTCAAATACCCTTAACCTCGTTCTTAAGGTAAATGATTTTTAGCACTAAGAACTTTTTTCATGCATTTTCTAGGTGGGAAAATTAAACATTGTTCAGTTTTGTCTCCTGACAGTGGTAATGATGGGCTGTCAATTGTGTCCTCACAAATTACTATGTTAAAGTCCTAATTCCCAGTTTGTTAAGGTGGCTTTATCTGGAAACAAGGTAATTATATTAGTTAAGATGAGGGGTTTTAGAGTGGGACTCATCCAGCATACTTACACTCCTTACAAGTCTTTATAGAAAGGACAGTTTGGGCATAGGTACTTGCACATACAATCACATCATAGGACCATCCCCAAGTCAAGATGTATCAGAAATTACTAGCAAACCACAAGAAGGTAGGAAAAGGCATGGGACAAATTTTCCCCATCTCAGAAGGAACCACACACTGTACAGGCTATTTTTTCTTTCAATTAATTAATTAATTTTAAATCCCAACTGCAGTTTCGCCTCTGTCCTCTGCTCCCACCTCCCCTCAGAGACCCCCTCATCAATTCACTCCTCCTCTGCTTCTGTTCAGAAGGTGTCAGGGCTCCCGTGGGTCCCAACAAAGCATGGCATATCGAGTTGCTAAAGACTAAGCACCTCCCTTTGTATTAAGGTTGGGCAATCCAGTATGAAGAATAGGGTCCCAAGATCCAGTCAAACTGTGAGGGGTCAGCCCCTGCTCCCATTGATGGGGTCCCACAAGAAGACTAAGCTACACAACCATCGCATATGGATAGAGGACCTAGGTTAGTCCTATGCAGGCTCCCTGGTTATTGGTTGAGACTCTGTAAGTTCCTATGAGCCCAGGTTAGTTGTTTCTGTGGGTTTGCTTATGATGTCCTCGACCCCTCTGTCTCCGATAATCCTTCCTCCCTCTCTTCAGCAGGATTGCTTGAGCTTGGCCTAATGTTTGGCTTTGAATCTCTGTATCTATCTCTAACAGTTACTAGACAAAGGCTCTCTGCGGACAACTATGGTAGTCAGCAATCTGATCACAGGAAATGGCCATTTCAGGCTACTTTTCCTCCTGTGCTAGCAGTCTTAACTGGAGTCCTTGTAGATTCATGGGAGATTTCCCTGCATCATGTTTTTACCTGACCCTGAAATGCCCTCTTTCTAGTCATCTCTTTCAGTATTCACTCCGTTCATCCACCATACAACTCAAACCTTCAAGCTTCCAGCCCCACCGACCCCTAATCCACCAAGAAGGTCTCTTCTATTTCCCCTTCCCAGTGAGGTCTGTTCATCCCATTTTGGGCCCTCTTTGTTACCTAGCTTCTCTGGAACTGTGAATTGTAGATGATCATCATTTACTTTACAGTTAATATACACTTATGAGTGAGTATATGATATCATTGTTTTTAACAGTTGAGTAAAACTCCATTGTGTAAGGGCATGATATTTCTTTATCCATTTTTAAGTTGAGATTCATCTAGGTTGTTTTCAGATTTTTTCTACCATGGACAGAACTGCTATGAACAAGAGTCCTTGTGGTATGAGTGTGCATCCTTTAGGTATATGCCCCAGAGTGAAATAGCTGAGTCTTGAGGTAGATTGAGTACCAATTCTCTGAGAAACTACCATATTGATTTCCAAAGTGGATGTACAAGTTTACACTCCTACCAACAACGAAAGAGTGTTTCCCTTGCTCTACATCCTTTCCGTCATAAGCTATTACTTGTGGTTTTGATCTTAGCCATTCTGACAGGTGTAAGATGGAATTTCAGAGTCATTTTGATTTCATTTCCCTGGTGGCTAAGAACATTGAACATGTTTTTAACTGTTTCTTCTCCATATGAGAATCTTCTGTTGATAATTCTCTGTTTAGGTCTGTACTCCATTTTTAAAAATAATATATTTGGGGCTTTTTGGTGTCTAGTTTCCTGAGTTCCTTTATATATTTTGGAGATCAGCCCTCTGTCAGGTGTGGTGTTAGTGAAGAACTTTTCCCATTCTGTAGGCTGCTGTTCTGTTCTATTGACAGTATCCTTTGCCTTATAGAAGCTTTTCAGTTTTATGAGGTCCAATTTATTAATTGTTGATCTTAGTGTCTATGCTACTGGTATTTTATTCAGAAAGTTGACTCCTGTGCCAATGTGTTCAAGGGTATTTCCCACTATCTTTCTATCAGGTAATTCTATTAGGGTAATTGAATTTACATTATGAAAAAAGGGCTGAGAAAGAAATCAGGGAAACAATAGCTTTTGCAATAGCCACAAACGATATAAAATATCATGGGGTAACTCTAACCAAGCATGCATAAGATCTGGATGACAAGAACTTCAAGTCTTCAAAGAAAGAAATTGGAGACGATGTCAGAAGCTAGAAAAACTCCCATGTTCATGAACCAGTAGGATTAACAGAGTAAAAATGATCATCTTACCAAAAGTAACCTACAGATTCAACACAATCCCTACTAAAATTCCAACACAATTCTTTACAGACCTTGAAAGAACAATACTCAACTTCCTAAGGAAAACAAAATAGCCAGAATAGTTAAAACAATCCTGTACAATAAAAGAACTTCCAGAGGTATCACTATCCCTGATTTCAAGCTCTACTACAGAGCTACAGTAATGAAAACAGTATGGTAATGGCACAAAACAGACAGGTGAATCAATGGATTCAAACTGAAGACCCAAACATAAATTCACACATCTCTGGACACCTGATTTTTGACAAAGAAGTCAAAATTATACCATGGAATAATGAAAGTATCTTCAACAAATGGTGCTGGCATACCTGGATGTTGGAATGTAGAAGAATGCAAATAGATTTTTTTTACAATCCTGTAAAAAAAAACTCAAGTCCAAATGTACTCGCTAATTTTCTGTCAGTTTGACACAAGCTAGACTCAGTTTGGAAGAGGGAAGCTCACCTAAGAAAATGACCCTGCCAGATTGACATGTGGGTAAGCCTATAGTACATTGCCTTAATTCACATTTCTGTCGTTCTAAACTGCCCAATCCAAGGCCTTTGTTTCTGAAGTCTTAGCAAACTACTGATGTGGGAACATAAGGATCTGCTGTGACTGGCTTGTTTGAGGATGTCAGGAACTTATATACATAGTGCTTATAAAGCAGTATCTAGAACCTGGCAAGTAATAAATGAATTCTGACTGTACCCACTATTGCTGCTACTTCCCACCTTCTGAACACATTATCTTTGTTGAGACAGACAGCACCATTCTGTCTGCATTACTTCCAGAGTTGACTTGGAAGAATTTATGGTAATTGTATTGATTTGGAGCCCATCTTCTTTATTATCAGCGGGAAAATTGAATTGATTCTCTAGAATGCTTGCATTTACCTAAATGGTCCTTGATTTTTTTTTTTTGAATGTATCTTAATGTCT
Organism: Myodes glareolus; assembly: GCF_982192425.1. NCBI lineage: Eukaryota > Metazoa > Chordata > Mammalia > Rodentia > Cricetidae > Myodes > Myodes glareolus. The sequence goes on along the minus strand of NC_142035.1, from coordinate 42,015,458 downwards.
TAACTTTGTGATCATCTTTACATCAGTGATGAAAGATGCCTCAAATTCTTCATCAATAGAATGCAGGATGAGGTGCTTTGTCAGGAGACAAGATAACAAAAAACAACAACAACAAACAAACAAGAAAACCATGTGGGCTATTCATTCTGTGCTTTGACAAATCTAGCATATGGTTTTCTCTGTCTCTTGGAGGTGGGCCACATAAAGGATTTGATACAAACTCTCTTTGTGACTGGCAATCCAGTGAACCTGGGCACTAGGAGCCTTTGAGGTCAAAGACCAACATCCTGAGATTTTGTTCTTTTCCCCCTTTGCTTTGGCTTAGTCCTGGAAGTGGCAGCATGCCCACCATGATGACAGATCCAGAAAAACCTCTTGTCCTGCTTGTCTCCCATGGCCCAGAGAAAATAAAAGCCTCTTACTGCCGTTTGTCCTGGAGATCCTAAGGTCTTTGCTTTGCTCTCTTTCCTTTGTCCGTACCATTTATGTCAGGTACTATAACCCAGTCAACCATCCATGGCTAGCAAGGTCAAGAATGTTAGCAGAAAGCATACAACTTTCACCTTCCTAAACCAGTGTAATTCCTAAGTGTACAAACCCACAGATATATATCCTTTACCATTGTAGTCTCTTTATTTGAACCATCCAGAGTGGATTCATTTCTAATCTGAGCCTTAACTGGCATGTACTTGAATGAGAATATTTCTTGAGGAGGGGGAAATGAATAAATAATACTAAGGACATTTGAAATAGTCATAGGAAATCATACTATTTTATATTTACCTAAATTGTTTTCTATATATTATTTAAATGAGGTTATGCCACTTGGGGTGATGATTTTCCTCCTATAATCTATTTACCCCCAGTATCAGGCATAAGAAACACTCAGAGGTTGAAGGTAAGTCCCTTTTGCTAAAGACATCACACAGGTTGGACATAGGACTCAGAAGATTTGAGCTGGATGTGACCTGGCTCTTCCTCAAGGACCAGAAGGTGCTATGCAAGCTGCCAAGGGAGAGAAACAAGCAACAGTCCTGCTTATCTGTCATAGCTACCCACAAGAATGACAAGAGCAACATGACATCACCTAAGGCACAACAGGGACACTTATAACCTAGTCATAATCAACAAATGTCTAATTGCACATAAGGTCTGCTCAATAGAAAGGAATTAGGCCAGGTACTGTAACCCAGCCAGCCACTCATGGTTAGTAATGTCACAGATCTTAGAGGAAAACTTGTCCTAATACCCACAAGGTAGGGTAGCTCTCACTCCTCATCAAAGGAAACTCCTTTTTTCAGGACCTGGAGAACATTACAGAAAGGCTATAATTGGTTAAAATGCAGAGGACCATGGACCATGAAGTGCCCAACACCAATGAATACGCCTATAGCCCAACCTCTACACCTAAGGCTCAGTGAACACTGTGGAATGGGGGTGATGGTAGAAAGATTGAAACCACTGGAGGGCCAGGAAGTTTGCTTGGAGACTGTGTCTTTTAGATATGCCCATCAAATCTCAGCATTATAGCTTATTAAACAAAACCCAAACAATGGGAATATCAGTTGACATGACAGTACGACTGGAAGAAACCTCATGGTGCCCCATTCATAAATGAGGAGTTACAGGAATTTATGACTGATGAGAGAGGATAGATTAATTTTCCTCATGGATGATGCCCCTACATGGATAAGTATGATTTATTTGTGTATCAAACAAATATTTATTTTGTCTTTTATATTCATATATGACTGAAGATGTACTAGTGATATAATACAGTCTTTGATTCCAGGAGTAGCCAGAGAGACAAATACTTACACTGATATACAGTGAGAACTTGGAAGGAAAGGATCCCAGAGTGTTAGTTCCGAGGGTGTGGGTTACCATCCACTTCACAACTTAGAGTACATCAAGGAAGGCTCTAGGCTGATACTGGGGTTGCCAGGAATATATGGATTGAGGAGGTAGGGAGGGTGGTATAAGGATGGTCCACATATTAACATAGACACAAAGTTGAGAGAAGTTAGTGTTTTTTGAGGAGACTGGCATGACCTAAAGATGGCTTGAACACAGTCATAATGGTAATGAATGACAGGAGCAGCATTGAGATGCAGATTGAGGGCACAAACTTTAGTTTCCTCCTACTTTCAACCTAGATGTCTTCTGAGAGCCTCACGAAGAGTTCAAAGAGGGATGCCTTTCTGTAAACACATTCTGCCTTCCTCTGAGCACTTCTTACCCTTAGGAAATAACAAGGCATTTTCTTTAAACTTGAGCAGCTTGTGAGACATTCCAAGACTGCTAGAAACAGAGGGAAAATGCTTGAGAATCTCTCTTCATTACTAACTAACTAACCCTGACTCAGATAATCCCTGTATGATTGCTCAGCTAGCCTGGGAAAGGGCAGAATGCTTCTACATGGGGTTTCTTTGCTGAGTGGATACCTGCTTGTCTACTCACTGGCGGCCTCTTCCTCTTGTTATGCTTCTAGCTGATGCCTGATTCGGAAGAACCTGGGAAACTGGTTCTCCCAATAATTCTCCCATTGACCTGAGGCATAAAATCTCACTGAGCAAGTCCCAGGATAAAGTTCAGGTCAAGACATCTGAATCTTGAAGCTTCTAAGGTTCAATGTCCTAGTTAGCTTCAGCTTCCACCTTGATACAACCTAGGTCATCTGAGGGAGCCTCCACTGAGGGATTGCTTGGCTCAGATTGGCTTGTGACCATGTCTGTGAAGGATTTTCATTTTTCGATGATTAGTATGGAAAGGCCTAGCCACTTACCTTAGCACTATGCCTACAATGTAGGTCTGAGCTGTGAGCCTGTAAAAGATACAGTTATCTATGTTCCTCCATGATCTCTGCTTCACTTCCTATCCTAGCCTGCCTCTGTGATAAATTGTGACTTGGAAATATAAGTCAAATAAACCCCTTCCTGCCCTGTGGTGGATTAAAGGAGAAATGTCCTTCATAGGCTCATATATTTGCCTTCTTAGTCCCTAGTTAGTGGTGCTGTTGGGGAATCGTATAAAACCTTTGGAACATGAAGATTTGCTTGAGGAAATACGTCACTGGGGGAGGGCATTGGGAATTTAAGTGTCACCCCACTTCTCATGTGGATGAAAATGTAATCAGCTATCTTCTTGCTTTGGGGACTGTGGTGTTTTGAAAGAAAATGACCCCAAAAGGAAGAAGCACTATTGGGAGGTGTGGCTTTGTTGAAGTAGGTATGGCCTTGTTGGAGGAAGTGTCACTGTGGAGGTGGGCTGTGAGGTCTCATATATGCTCAAGCCATGCCCAGTATTACAGACAGACCACTTCCAGTTGCCTGTGAGTCAAGACATAAGAACTCTCAACTAGAGCACCACATGCGCTTTCATGTTAGCTTGACTTCTGCCATGATGATAATGGACTAAACCTCTGAGCTATAAGTGAGTTAGCACAATCGAATGTTTTCCTTTAAGAGAGTTGCTGTGCCCATGGTGTGTCTTCACAGAAATAGAAACCCTAACTAAGACAGTGACCATATCTGCCCATGGTCATGCCCTCACACCATATGGACTCTTAACGCTCTGGAACTGTAAACCAAAATAAACCCTTTTTGCCTTAAGTTTCTTTGGGTCATGGTATTTTATCACAGCAACGAAAAGCAACTAGTAAGCCCCCCAAATTGCTTTTGGTTAATGTTATATAACTAACAGGAGGCAAAATAGATCACTCTATCTATCAGCAAAAATAAGTCAGGATTATTATTATTATTAAACATGCTATTGTATGAAAACAACTTATTTGGCAAAAGTAGATGCTGCATCCATTTTAACTTGTAGTTTTCTAGGTAGTTGCAGTCATTGGCAGTTACCCAGATCCCTTGAGTAGGAAGCACAGATTCAGTCCTGCAGATAGAGCCCTATCATTGCAGGTGCAGAGCCCTTAAGGTTGTTACCCATCATTGCAAAATGTGTGCTCTGAACCATTAGGAGGTGGCTGACTCCTCAAACTAGCTCGTCCATTTACAGCAACGAAGATGTTCCACGAACCACTGGCTCCCGTTACCTTCGTATCCTATAATTATGGTCTGTAGTTGGAAATTTCTCTCCTCAGGTAGTGCTTTACTTGTTTCTGAGTCAGGAGATGTCACTTCTCTGCAACCACCCTCCTCTCTGCAGAAGCAGGGAGAGTTCCCGTCTCTCACATTCACAAACAGCTTCAGAAAGGCAACACAGGACAAATGTGACTTTGGCATCCTTCCATTCTGTACCCAGGCAAATTATCTACTCAGTCAAATACCAATTGCCTGCATTCAGTGTCACAGTGAAGTTCAATAGCATATGGACGTTCAATTGATTTCACATTCTCTTAATTATTTCTCCTTCCTTACCCCTTGTCTTCCTTTGTTTCTATATCTGGCTGCCTAACTCTCTCTTGGCTTCCCTAACCACCCTTGCAACTTCACCAAGCTAGTAATTACTCATTTCCCTCACTTTCATGCTTCAAGTGTTTAATGATTTGGAGCCTGGTAATGCAACTTCTGATAAGCAAACAGCTTCCTGCACTGCGGTTTTAAGAAAACTATTTTGAAAAATTCAACTAGTTTATTAATATTCTAAATATTTATCTAAAATGGCTTTAAGACCCTTTTTATTCCATAATTGTTTGGGGCTGGAAATGCCTTCGAATTTAGAGGATAGAGCAGCAGCAATATATCTTGGGATTTTCCCTGAATATAAATGTAAAATGCTATATGTGTATATTGGTAGTCATACATAGTGATAATCAGAACACATCAGAGATTCCGGGCCATTCTATGGTTGTGCAAGTGCCAAGCTAGCCTGCAAACAGTAATTGCATATAGGGAGATTTGTACAGATTCCTTTACCTGAAAGTCATCTTGATTGCATGTTCCACACCATGCCATTTTCACAGGAATAGCCAGCCTTTGTCTAGTGAGGAAGCCAAAATTTATACATAGCAAGACTTGTGTCACTTAGAATTTATTAGTTAATAGAAAACTTGCCTGAAACTCTGTCTCTCATATGTAAAGGAACCAAGATGATAGCCATAACCATTCAGAATTCAGGCTGACAGTGATACACCAGATACAGTACTGCTACCTCCGGTGTGTGGTAGCTGTTGATCTATGGATTTACAATTCTAATAAAGTCCATACATTCAGAGGATGCTACTGTAAGGGAAAGGAGACTAATAGGAAGAAATGTCCTTCTGAGCATTAAGTAACATCTAAAAGTCTTAGGCAACTGCCACCAAATCATAGCTTCTGTAAAAATAACACAACCTAAAACTTTTTTTCAAATACTGAATAGTCTGTCTGTGGTTAGTTCAATAGCCTAATCTTGGTATAGTTTAAAGATAAGCCAACCTGATTTTCCATTCTCTTCCAAATAACTTGTTAGCATGGGTGTTTGACTACTTTTGGTTATAAAAATGACTAAATCTAATGATTAAGATTCATAAATTAAATCATAAATGTATTATATATAGAAAAATACCAAAAGCATATGCTAAAGTAAGGCCCTTTTAGATTTTTCATACCCAAAGTCTATTGCTCATTATTTCATTGCAGAACAATACTCAATTTCTTTCAAAATGGCACCATGGTTTGGTCTGTAATTTAAACTATTTAATTATATTTGTATTTTAGTCTTTATTATTAAAAATAAATTTAAATATATTTTGATCATGTTCTTCTTATCCTCTAAGGCCTTTCAGATTTTCTGCCCCTCCCTATACACTCAACTTTAAATTCTTTCTCAAAAAACTAACAAAAACCCAACTGAACAACAAAACCAATAAAACCACTTCCCCCTAAAACACCCCACCTTATTACCAAATAGAGGCCCACAAAAAAACCTATGGGGTCCATTGTAACTGGAGAGATGGCTCAGTGGTTAAGAACACTGCCTGCTCTTTCAAAGGTACTGAGTTCAATTCCCAGCAGCCATGTGGTGGCTCACAACTATATGTAATGAGATCTGGTGCCCTTTTGGGAAAGAGACCTGGTCAGGTGTTTTCTTCAACTTAGACCATGAAATGCAATACGGAGAAGTTAAAGAGAACCACCATATTCGGGCTGCCCGTGGATGTTTTAGCATTGCAAGGGCATAAATTTCATTTTCAATTATATTTTGACCAACTACTTCTGAACACGAGTTCTGTCCTGGAGTAGTTGATATACATACACGGTGTGTGTGTGTGTGTGTGTGTGTGTGTGTGTGTGTGTGTGTGTGTGTGTGTGTATCTGTGAATGTTTTATTGATCAAAAACAAGTTCGTGTTTCTAAAAAATTTGACAAGTGATAAAACTCTTAATTATGCTTTGTACAGAGTTAGGACTGCTGATTCTTCCCCATGATTGCTGATCCTACTTTATTCTCCAGCATCATGTTTAAGTCCACGTACACCTGCATGAGAAGTCATTATTGCAACATGTTTTTCTGTGTTCTGCAATTTGAGTAAAGAAACATTAAGAGACTGAAGGTTGTGCTTTTTTGTTTGCTTCATGCAGACACGTACTTTATTCTGATAGACTACAAGTGACCACTTGAGAAGGTAATTGATATTTTCTTGCTAATGGTTTAAATGTGAAATGTCCCCATAGTTTCATGTATTGAGTACTTGGTTCCCCACTGAAGCTGCTGGAGAAGGATGATGGGGTGTTTTGTGATTGGACTGCATGAATGCATTTTGCATTATGAGATTGTCAAGATCCGATGGGGTCCTAAAATGAATGTTATGGTTTGAAACTGAACTGTCCCTTTTGGATTCATGTATCCATGACAGTGATCCATGACAGTTCTCTCAGTTTAGGGAACTGTGAAACATCTTGCAGGCAGAACCAAGCTAGAGATGTGAGTCATTGGCAAGGTTAGCACTGGGGAGGTTATTCCAGCTAAGCTTTTCTCTGATCTACCAATAAGTGAGCAAACAGCCTTACACCCTTGCTACTATAATAGGACTTGGTCCCACTGTCAAGCTGTATCCACTATGAAGTACTGTATCTACTGAGCTATTGGCCAGTATAAGTTCTTCTTTCATGAAACTGCTTCTGCTAGGTATTATGTTATGTTGATGAGAAATGTAGCACAATTGGTTTTTTGTTTTCAGACAAAAATAGAAAGGCCACACTTCTTGTAAATCTGATATAGTCCTCATCTGAATGTGTGATAAGATTCTCCTCCTGATACTCAGAAATACAGTAAGGCAAACACAAACTGAATTGATTTTTTAACTGCTAAAATGAAATAAGTTGTGATGGAACAGTTTGGTTTAGTGTTTCTCCCCCTCTTCCTCTCAACCTTCTTTCTTTTCTCTTTCCAGGATTTTTCTCTGTCACACTGAGTGATCCTTAAGTGACTGTATAATATTAAATCTAATGGCCTCAATTACAGTCAAGGAGTTATATAAAACATCCAAGTCATACAAATGTGTTAATAATGTGGCACATTAGAGTAGTCATACATGGATATGATGTGATAATATAATCATATACTATTACAAAAAGTAAAAAAATATTGCAATTGACCAAGTGAGTTTTGAGTCTCATCATAAAACTAATAGTATTTTAATAATAAATAAAAGCATTTTAATGATAAATAAAATACCCATGCTCCTATAAACTCTTCACATGCTGCGTTGACCCCTCCCACCAAATCTCAGGGTTCGCCTTGGAAGACAGCACAGAAAGAGGGAAAGACACAGACAGTGGAGATGTCTGCAGCAGAACAGTGTTTGTGGCACATGACAGGTCCGTTGCATCCAAGAACTCACAAGGCTGTGACTGCATTCACAAGACCCGCACAAGGGGAAAGATAGCCAAATCCAGCAGGGTGTTTAGTCACGAGGTAAGCTATTGGTAACTAATGGCTGCTGGGCAAGGGAGAGTCAGTTTTCTTCCAGCATGTGACCCCTGACTGGCTACCATGCTTCTGATTATCTTACACCCATGGACATAGAGGAAACACTAAGTTGATTCAGTGTTTCATTTAAAAAAAGAAAAAAGAAAACATAGAAACTGGGATGGAAAAGTAGTTGGGGGAATAGAAGGGTGTTGGAGGGGAGGGGATGGGAGTTAGATATGATCAAAACACTTTATAAGCATTAAGAAATTCTCAAACAATAAAAAATAGAAAGGTAGGACTGAGCCAGGACCTAGGCTAGAGCAGGCCTGAGACAGCAACTCCACAAGAATAAGACTGAACCAGGAACTCCCAAATAATGATATTCTAGGAGTTCTTTCAGGAAGCATCCACTTGTTTCCTGTCAAGTCTGTGCTAACCCTTCTCCAGGGAATGAGACATTAAATGGAAACAAATAGCCAGCTGTGGAGAAATAGCCTTAGGTACATATTTACTTCTCCTAAATGTATTCCTTATAAAATCTTAAATGAGTATTAAAGCTCTGGGGGAAAAGATGCATTTTTTCACCACATGTTTTCAAGAATGTGAAATGACTAGAATATTATGATACATGAGTGATGTGTGAGATAGAGAGAGAGCAGTGTATTTTAAAGTACCAAGCCTGATGATTTCACAGAAAATGTATTTCTAAGATGTCTTGGCAAACTCATATTTCTGGAAGGAGACCCTCGAGGACTTGAAGAAAACTGTAGTATAACATCATAGGAGCAATTGGAATACGTTCGTGGAAATATGCCTTCATTAATAATGGAGCTCTTGAGTGGAGAAGGATGGGAAGGCACAAATATTCCTACAGCCAATAGGAATATTTCATAGCCTCTTATAATTTACTAAGCAGCTGCCCCTGGAAAACAGAAAACTATTCTTTTTATTTATACCACCAAAGAGTAACTGTTTTTGAGTTCTACATGAAAAAATTACATATGCTTTCTGTGTATATCCGGGTGCTTTTGCTCAACATGGTTTGTGAGACTCTCCTATCTTGTATATTAACAGGGCATTTTTAAATTTTTTTTAAATGATTTTATTGAGCTATACATTTTTTTTCTGTTGCCCTCTCTTTTTCTCCCCTCCCCTTCAACCTTCTCTCATGGTCCCCATGTTCCCAATTTACTCAGGAGATCTTGTCTTTTTCTACTTCCCATGTCGAATAGATCCATGTGGAAGCAAACAGTGTTATCACAGTAAAATCAGTATCCTTCCTATACACCAGTAATGAACACACTAAGAAATAAGGAAAACAGTTGCATTCACAATAACTCAAAGATACATACATACATAGATATGCATATAACAACATTAATTTTCCTAAAGAGGGTATGAATTTGAAAGAGCAAAAATGGGTTTAGAAGGAGTGAATTAAAGAAACAAAAAATGCAACTATATTATAATATCAAAAAGCGAAAAAAGAAAAATAATGACTGAACAAAAAAGTTGGAATAAGCCTAAACCAAGAAATTGAAAAATATCTACTATAAAACAAAACACTGGAAAAAAGACATTAGTAGACGAATCCCCATGCTCATTCATTGGCTGGATTAATAACAAGAAAATAGTTATCATACAAAAGGTAATATATGGATTCTATGTAATTTCAATAAAAATTTCAGTGCTGTTTTTAATAGGAATAAAAATTATTCTTAACACATATATGGAAGCATAAAAGATCCTGACAGTCAAGGAAACCTTGATCAAAACCAAACACATTAATAAACAAAACACAAAACTGAGGCATGTGTCACCACATTTGACTTTAAGCTGTAGTATAGGACCATAGTAATAAAAGCAGCATGGTACTGGCATAATAACAGATACTTTCATCAGTGGAATAGAATAGATGACCCAGATACAAAAGTACACAACTACCGCCACTTGATTTTTTCAAAGAGGTCAAAAATACACATTGGGGAAGAAAAAAGAGAGCACCTTTGAAACTGGATGTCTAAATGTAGGAGAATGAAACAATTCTTATCTCTCATCCTATACAAAAATCAACTGCAAATGTTTCAAAAACTTCAAAGTAAGATCATAAACTCTCAAACTACTAGAAGAAAAATAAAGTGTATACATCAAGATTTTCACATTTGAAAAATATAGTCATAGATAACGAATTTTTAGATAGGATTATGGTAGCTCAAAAAGTAAGCCAACATCTGACAGGTGAGATTTATGAAATTTTTCAAAGATACCCTTGTATAGAAAGGGAAGTCGTTAATAAATGCAATGGACACTCTACAGGATTAGAGGAAACATTTCTAGAAAGTTAATATCTAGAATATTCAAAGAAAATTTAAAAAACACTCTAAGCATGAAAAATCCAAGCAAAAATGGGATTTACCATTGGAAAAAAGAGTTCTCAATAGAGGAAGTATAAATGTTACTACATATTTTTAAGAGGTATTCAATACCCTGAAACATCAGAGAAATACAAACTTTATTAAGATTCTATCTTACCTGTCCAGAATGACAACAAATGCTGGCAAGGTTGTGGGAAAAGCAGAAACCTTACTCATTGTTGGTAAGAGTGTGAATTCTTAGAAACACTAAGGAAATTCAGTGGATTTTTCTTTAAAAACATCTAAAACTAGAATTACCATAAGAACCAGACATACCATGGCTGGGGATATACTCCAAACACTCTAGATCCTCTGGTAGAGATACTTGTTGACTGAGGTTGCTGTCCTGCTGTGTTCCCGCAGTCTTTAAGTCCCGAATAAATCACACAGAGGTTTACATTAATTATAAACTTATTGGCCTAGTATCTCAGGTTTCTTATTAACTCATAACTTATATTAGCCCATAATTCCTGTCTGGGTTAGCCACGTGGGTTGGTACTTTTCTTTGGCAAGGCAGTCACATCTTGCTTTCTCTGTATGGCTTCCTCTCTGTCTGAGTGACAACTTTAGACTGAAATTTTCCTCTTCCCAAAATTCTTGTTTCCATGTCTCTACTTCCTGCTTGGTCACCATCGCCCCACCTATACTTCCTGCCTGACTACTGGCCAATCAGCATTTTATTAAAAATAATACAATACAGAATAAAAGACCATTGTCCCACAGCAGATACTTGTTCATCTGTGCTTATTGTTGCTCTATTCTCCATAGCCAGGAAATGAGTCAGCTTAGATATCTTACAACAGATGAATGGATAATGAATTTATGATGTGTATACATGATGGAATCTTTTTCAGATGTAAATAAAAATCGATGGGGGCTAGACTAGATTGGAGACCCTAGTGATGAGACATAGCCCCTCACTTAGCTAGGATCATGCTAGGCAAAGGTAGTGACAGTCTGCTAACATGACCTCGGGAGGTTGTAGTTCAAGAAGTGGTGCTTGATATCTACCCAACATTCCCGTGGATATGAGGTCAAATGTTCCAGATACTGAAGTGTGGAATACTTCGTTTCCCATCCTAGACTGTACTTTGCTTAAGAGGAACTTGAGAAATCTTGAGATTCCTGTATTTCTGCTGTCTAATGCTCTTCTCCAACTTGTGTTCTCTTTTCCCATTTGAGGGGTATAAAAAGAACTGTGCTGTCAATAACCTTGCTGACTTGAGCCATCAACCCTTGTAGCCCTCCTGATCTCAGCTTTTGACTCCTTCCTTTTGTTAACTTCATTTTTTTTTTATCCTTGGCGCTCCATCTTGGGACCCTGTCTGGAACCTTGATCCAGGCTAGTTCAGGTCAGAAGGTACAGTTACAAAATTTGTAGGAAATGAATGGAACTTGAAAATATACTTAGTGAGATAATCAATGATCAGAAAGAGAAACACTGCAAATTCCTCTTCATTTATGAATCTTGTCTTTGGATTATAAATTACTTTGTTTAACTTAAAGTACTTGTAGTATCCAGGAAGTTAGAAATGTGCTATTGGTGGGAAAGAAAACAAACAAAGCCTTTAAAAAAAAAGCAATCATAGAGCATATCTGATATGAAAGTAGAGATGAGGAGTACTAAAAATGGTGTGGGGGACAGATTAGGAACGAAGAGGGTATAGAAGGAAAGGCTAATCAAAAGTAATCTTGTATGAAAAAGCCATATTGATATGCAAGATATTCATCAGTGTGTCTATGGGAGAAGGCCAGTTCAGGCACCCTCTCCTCTGCTGCCCACATAACTAGTTGGGGAAATCCCCTTGGACACCTGGGAACCCCTCTAGAGCCAAGACTCTAGCCAACCCTAAAATGGCTCCCTTAGTTAAGATATCTTCTTCCCTGCTCCTATATCCACCCTGCCCCATCTCAATTATTCCATTCCCCCCAAGCTCTCCCCTCTTCTCCCTTCTTTCTCCCCATCTCCCCTTCCACCCAACCCACCCCAACCCCCCTGCTCCCAACTTTTTCCCGGCAATCTTGTCTACTTCCAATATCCAGGAGGATAACTATATGTATTTCTTTGGGTTCATCTTCTTATTTAGCTTCTCTAGGACCACGAACTACAGGCTCAGTGTCCTTTGTTTATGGCTAGAATCCACTTATGAGTGAGTACATACCATATTCATCTTTTTGAGTCTGGGTTATCTCACTCAGTAAAGTGTTTTCTATTTTCATCCATTTGCATGCAAAATTCAAAATGTCGTTGTTTTTTTACCACTGAGTAGAACTCTAAAGTGTATATGTGCCACACCTTCTTTACTAGGATGGATGGGGGAGGGCCTTGGACTTTCCACAAGGCAGGGCACCCTGACTTCTCTTAGGACTGGAGAGTGAGGGGAAGGGGGAGTGGATGGAGGGGGAGGGAAATGGGAGGATGGGAGGAGGTGGAAATTTTAAATAAATAAATAAATCTATTTTTTAAAAAAGAAAATACCATGTTGAAATTTGTTTTGTAAACTTATTTAAAAATATAATAAAAAAGGAGTTTGGATGGTGGTGTCCTCCCTACACAGGTAGATAATGCTACTCTCAGGAGTCATAGGTTATTTAGCTAAATAACCAGTGCAAGACGTGGCATACTACCCTATGAATTGTTGGTGAGGGAGGCTTCTGAGGCCCCTAAAACAATATAGAATACATCATAGCTTATGGTTGTGCAACAGAACTGTATGGTAAAACCATATTGCTGAAGACATCATACACTTTGATTTTAGCACATAGAGAAATTAAGTTTTCTTCCTAGTGGCTATTTTCATGGTGGCAGAAAGTGCTATGCAGGCTTCTGGGGAAGAAAAGTCATTGACAGTCATAACTAGCTCCTGAAACCTATGAACAATAATAATTATCTTTCAGACAAGATTCATCTATGATTATAAAACTTGTACAACTATTATGGAAGTTATTCAGTACTTTTCAGTTGCGTTTCAAACCTGCTCTACAATAAGTATACCAGGTACAGAAAACATGCCCAAGAGTGTAGAGCCTGGGTGGCTATAGACCCTAGAAGGGAGCCTATCACTGCTTTCTGCTAAATGGATATTTTGTTCAACAGTCTTCTAAATACTTGCAGATTATTACTACTCACAGGGCTCTCTAGGGAAGCTTGTTTTTTTTTTTTTTCAGTGTGTGTTAGTTAAAGCAGATTCATAACTGGTCAAAGTGCTGAGAATAGTCACAGTGATTGTTATTTGTTCAACCTTAAAAAGGATATCTCAATATCTCTGTCATCCCTTCCAAAATTCACTAAACACCATGGAAATGGGGACAAAAGGATTGAAAGATACGGGGGGGGGGAAGAATTGATACAAAATTATGTCTATTAATCATGGTGTAGGCAGTGAACTCATTGACTAACTGAAGCTGTGGCTCCTTAAACAAGGCCTGAACATGATTGGTTCTGTCAACATTTCACCATGGATGAATGATTATTAATGCATGTTGGTAGAGGGGTTTAGCAGGGTTTCTTTGGGGTTACCAATCTGCTCACAGATCAGGACATGGAGACTTACTATTAGTTATGAGTACTCCATCTTTTCTTAAGCTCATTTTTTGCTAACATTTTTCTTTAATTTAAATTAACCTCTTTCTCTTCATCTACATTTATCTTTAGGGATTTTTACCTTTCTTTTATTCTAAATGCCTTACTCCATTGGCTGATTGGCAGCTGACTGGCTGGTATTCCCTGAGCATCTCCCTTTCTTTCTCCCCAGTTCTCTCCTCTCCTTCTCTCTTCACAAGCCTAGAGTTCTTTTCCTACTTATTCTCTCTGCTCAACAGCCCCATCTATCCCTTTGATGCCTAGCTATTGGTTGTTCAGAATTTTATTAGAGCAATCAAGTGCCTTAGGTAGGCAAGGTGAAACAGCAACACACCATTACATAATTAAACAAACACAATATAAATAAATATAATACACCTTTACATAGTTCAAGTAATATTTTGCAACATAAACAAATGCAATACATCTTTGCCTAGTTAAAGTAATATTCCAAAACAGAGGATTGCCATTTTTATCTGATATGGGATTGCTCTCTGTATGCTGTGATTAACATAGATAATAAAGAAAACTGCTTTGGCCCTATAGCAGGGAAGAACTTAGGTAGGCAGGGAAAACTAAATGGAATGCTGGGAGAAAGAAGGGCAGAGTCAGAGAGAAGCCATGGAGCCACCACTGGAGACAGACCAGATGTGCTGAAACTTTGCTGGTAGGCCACAACCTCATGGTGATACACAGATTAATAGAAATGGGCTAAATTAAGATGTAAGAGTTAGTCAATAAGAAGCTAAAGCTAATGGGCCAAGCAGTGATTTAAATAATATGGTTTCTGTGTGATTATTTCAGAACTAGGCAGACAGAAGCCAACAAGTGGCCTCCTCCAACAAATCGATGCCCAACATTCATCAGTAGTATGACTACTGACAAGTTATTTATGATTTAATAAATGACCCACTATCCATGCTCATTCAAGCAGCCATAATTAAAGATAGTAGTTCTAAAACAAAAAAAATTAAAAGTAAAAGGGGATTTTTTTTTTGTAAGAAGGGTTTCAGGGGAATCGGATGAGAAAAGGTAACAAGTGATAAAATGACCAAAATTTATTATACACATGTAAGAAAATGTCAAATAAAAACTTAGCAACAAGAGAAAAAAATAATGTCAAAGAAAGAGAGAGCTTTTAAAATTTTATTCGATATAGGGCATTGTCTTAGATACTTTCTGTTGCTGTGATAAGATGCTGTGATCAAGGCAACTTATCGAAGTCTGTGTTTGTTTTTTACAGTTTCACAGTATGTCCATCATGAAAATGAACATGGTAGCAGGCAGACAGACATGACACTGGAGCAATAACTGAGAGCACGCATGTTGAGAGAACAACATGAGGCAAAATAGAGCTAACAGGGAATGGCATGGGTTTTTTAAACTCTAAACCTACCACCAGTGACACACCTTTTCCAATGGGATAGCCTCCAAATCCTTCCTAAATAGTTCCTCCAAACTAATCAAGTACATAAGTATTTAAATATATTAGCCTAAGAGTGCATTCTTATTCAAACCACTATAGCCATTATAGAACACAGGTTTTGCAGAACTAATCCTGAAATCTACGAGAATCTATTTCAACTATGCTTGACAAGATATTGGATCTTCAGCTATGTGTAAGTATGTTTATGTGAATACTCACTGGCCTAATGTGATCCCTGCCTACTCCAATTCTAATGCTCACAGTCTATTCCCAAGTAGGTTTTCATGGTTTGTATGTCACATATTCACCAGATACTTTAATTTTTAGAGGATAGGAAACAATCTGTTCCTGGGGAAGCACTGATTCTTTTGCATGAGACTATATTCTAGTTTTTGGGTTCTAGGGGGTGACAGAGAAAACTCAAATGGATATCAAAATTATCTTAAATAATCATTTAATGATCAGTTAATTTAATGTTGTAGGTGAGATTCCTATATAACCAGTGACCAAAGGAGGCTGACCTCTATAAATGAAGGATTGCTCCTCTTTTTTATTATAGGTTGGTGAAGTTTAGTATTGCAATGTTTATCAAGCTCATCTACACAAATGAACTTCTCCTAGGTTTCAGGACACTGGTCACAGTGGCTTTGAGTTTAAATGGAAGACCATACAAAGCATGTACATGGACTCCTGTACAGCTCTGCTGACCTCATGGTCAGATTCTAGACTTGGCTTTGCATACTGACTGTACTGCAACCACCAGAGATTAGAATGCTATCAATTGGCTGAACATGCCCTTTGTCTTTCACAACACATCTCACAATGGCAATTAACAGTGTAACATTCTTCTTCATGTGGGTCAAAGGCAGCCCTCCTCCTTGACAAGGTACTTAATAACCACCACTCTAATATTCACTGAGTACTGCCACTTCTCAAACTCCCAACACCTGACATGTACCTAAGCCATAACCCAGTTTATTACTGGTGAAAGATTAAGTTAACTGTGCTATAGCTACATGCCAGACTTTTTTTCATCATAATTTACCAATAAAATGTTATTCTTATTGCTTTCTGATAGGTTAGTAATCCAGTTCAAATATTATCCATAGGATACCTTTACTACAACTAATTGTGTTAGCTGAGTTTTCCGAGGAATGCTGGGAAAAATAGTTGGTGCTAACAGTTGAATTGGAATATGTAATCCTAAGAAAAGGGAGAGAAGATATAGGCAAAGAGGCAGGGCAAGATGGGAAGACAACTTGGTTTGTTACTATTCTGGCCATTATACTTCTAAGAACTATAGCACCAGTGGTCAGCAAATGCAAGGTGACTTGAAACCATCTCTGAACACATGCAGATGTATAGACTTTAGAACAGTCAAAGAGGAATGAAAAGGGAATTTATTCATTGCTCATTCATCTCTCTTATAGGAGTTGGTATGATGAGTTATAGGTTAGATATTCTCAAACAGGGAACCATGGGACTAGAGATATTTTTATGTGTAGGAACATTTTTTTTTATTCTCACAAATGGGATGCTATTGCAGATAGTGGGTAAAAACCAAGGAGACTGCTAATCAGGATGCTATCCCACAAAAAGAACTATCCAATCTAAAATGCTATTAGTGCTACTGCTATAGGGTGTAAATGGTGGTAACACCAAGAGAGATTCTGACAAGGTGCATACGATGAATTTGATAACACAACCCACAGGAAAACAAGATGGGAATAAGGAAGGCACTTCACAGAAGAGCAAACACCAAACGGTGAACAATACATGAAAAGATGCCAAACCTCATTAGTAACCAGGGAAATCAAATTACAGCAAGATTTCATTTCACACTCAACTGATTGGCAAAAGTTAAGATGTTGAGAACATCCAGCATGAAGAAAACAGTGTTGAATGAAAACACTCACAGACTGCTTGTTGCACTTCCATGGGAAAAAGTTCATAGCATGCATAAAAGAGGCATGTATGCATTTACAATGATCAGTTATACCATTTTGCCTGAGCCTGCCCTATTTTTAGCAATAAACACTGTGAATTCTGAGAAGTCCTTAGTTCCAAGAAACTGTGATGTTTTGTCACCTTTATCTTCTGTCCTAACCTAATTCATTCCTGCATTTCTCTGAAGAACTCTTGTACAAGCAGAAAACATGTGTATAAAATGACCATAATATTCTTGTCATACAGGTCTTCCTCTTGTTTGGTTAGAGTTACTCCAAGATGTTCTCCATTATTTGTGGCTCTTGTGAAGGGTGTTGTTTCTCTGATTTCTTTCTCAACCCATTTATCATCTGTATAAAGTAGGGCTATTGATTTTTTGGAGATAATTTTGTATCCTGCTATATTACTGAAAGTGTTTATGAGTTGTAGAAGTCCTTGGTAGAATTTTTGGGGCCACTTATGTAAACTATCATATCATCAGCAAATGAGAGTTTGACTTCCTCTTTTCTGATTTGGATCTGTTTGATCTTCATTTGTTGTGTTATTGCTCTAGCTAGAACCTCAAGCTCTATATTCAATAGATATGGAGAGAGTGGACAACCTTGTCTTGTTCCTGATTTTCATAGGATTGCATTGAGTTTCTATTCATTTAGTTTGATGTTGACTGTTGGCTTGTTGTATATTGTCTTTATTATGTATAGTTATGTTCCTTGTATCCCTGCTCTCTCTAAGACCTTTATCATGAATAAATATTGTATTTTGTCAAAGGTGTTTTCAACATCTAATGAGATGATCATTTTATTTTTCAATTTGTTTATATGGTGCATTCCATTGACAGATTTTCCTATGTTGAACCATCCCTGTATTTCTGGGATGAAGCCGACTTGATCATGGTGGATGATGTTTCTGATGTGTTCTTGGATATGGTTTGCCAGTATTTTGTTGATAATTTTTGCTTCAATGTTCATGAGTTAGATTGGTCTGTAATTCTTTTTCTTAAATCTTTGAAGAAAAAACTTGAAGAAGACACCAGAAATGAAAAGATCTCCCATGCTCTTGGGTATGTAGAATTAACATAGTAAAAATGGTAATCTTACCAAAAGCACTCTACAGATTCAATGTAAGACCTATCAAAATCCCAGGAAAATTGTTCACAGACCTTGAAAGAACAATACTCAACTGCATATGGAAAAAAAATCCAGAAGAGCCAAAACAATCCTGTATGATAAAGGAACTTTAAACTCTACTACAGAGCTACAGTACTGAAAACAGCCTGGTACTGGCATAAAACAGAGAGGAGGACCAATGTAACTGAATCAAAAACCCAGATAGAAATCCACACACCTATAAATACCTGATTTTTGACCAAGAAACAAAAATATCAAATGGAAAAAGGAAATCATATTCAACAAATGGTACTGGAATAACTGGATATCAACATATAGAAGAATGAAAATAGATCTGCATCTGTCACCATGCATAAAACTCAAGTCCAAATGGATCAAAGTCCTCAACATAAAACCAACCACAATGAACCTCATAGAAGAGAAAGTAGGAAGTACACTTGAAAACATTGGCACAGCATACCACTTCCTAAATATAACCCTAGTAGTACAGACATTGATAGCAACAATTAATAAATGGGGCCTCCTGAAACTGAGAAGCTTCTGTAAACAAAGGACATGATAAAAAAGACAAAATGGCAGCCTAGACAATGGTAAAAGATCTTGACTAACCCCACATCAGACAGAGGTCTGATCTCCAAACTATACAAAGAACTCAAGAAATTGGACACCAAAAGATCATATAATACAATAAAAAAGGAAGTACAGACTTAAACAGAGAACTCTCAACAGAGGAATCTAAAATGACTGAAATACACTTAAGGAAATGCTCAACATCTTTAGTCATCAGGGAAATGAAAATTAAAACAACTTTGAGATTTCATCTTACACCTTTAAAAATGGCCAAGATCAAAAACACTGCTGATAACTTATGCTGGAGAGGCTGTGGGGTAAAAGGAACACTCCATCATTGCTGGTGGGAGTGCAAGCTTGTACAGCCCCTTTGGATATTAGTGTGACAATTTCTCAGAAAATTAGGAAACAACCTTCCTCAAGGCCCAGCAATACTACTGTTGGGTATATACAGAAAGGATGCTCAATCATACCACAATGACATGTGTGCAACTATGTTCATAGCATCATTATTCATTATAGCTAGAACCTGGAAACAACCCAAATGCCCCTCGACTGAAGAATGGATAAGGAAAATGTGGTACATTTATGCAAATGGAGTACAACACAGCAGAAAAAAAAATGACATCTTGAAATTTGCAGGCAAATGGATGGATCTAGAAAACATCATATTGAGTGAAGTAACCCAGGTTCAAAAATACAAATATAATATGTACTCACTCATAAGTGCTTTTTTGATATAAAGCAAAACGTACAATTCACAATCCCAGAAAAATTAGACAACAAAGAGGACACTAAGAGAGACATACATGGATCTAATCTACATGGGATGTAGAAAAAGACAAGATCTCCTGAGTAAATTGGTAACAGGATCATAATAGGGTAGAAGAGGAGGGGGAAGAAGGGAGGGGAGCTGCGAAAAATATATAATTCAATATAAACAATAATAAAAAATTAGCTCATGTAAGTTGCTGGTCATGCCCAGGAGTGGGGGGAATTATCTATAAAAACTGACCCTCAGTTTGCACAGGAACCCTCAGTTTGCAGAGGGCCACTTCAGCCTTTAAGACAGAGCTATAAGGTGGAAAGCAAAGTAACCCACCATTCATAGTTAATCCTTAAGCTACTAAAATAAGATGCTGAAAGTCTGCTCTCATTCTCCTAGGCTTACAACTTTATAATTCTGTATTTTTACATTACTATTTTTGGAACCTACCTTTCTATATTCTTATTCTTGTACTTTCCACTGGTAGTTTTCCTTAGCAGTTGTGCCTCTTTCTTCTTCTGATTATCTGCTACTAAGTCCTTGTTTGATTTCCTGTTACCCTCAAACTAAGTTTTCTTTTGTCCATGAAGCTGCTATGTTTACATAGTTTCAATAATTAGTATATATATAAATATATATATATATTATTATAGTATATATATATACTAATTATATATATATATATATATATGTAGGTTTGCAGCTACTGTTGACTTAGTCTGATTCTTATAATGTTTGTACTACTTTAGTTTTGTTGATTTTGTTTGATTTTGAGGCACAGTCTCATAGCTAAGTTTGGAATACTATGACTGCAGCTAAGAATGACTAGGAGTGTGTGTGTGTGTACATGTGTGCATGCGTGCGTGCGTGCGTGTGTGTGTATCTATACATTTGTGCTTGTGTGTTGGGGGGCAGAGAGACGGAGACAGAGGGAGACAGCGTGACAGAGAAGGAGGTTACCTGTCTTTGCTTTGTTTGCTTAGTTAACTCTTGTTTTGTTTTTCAGTTTTCAAATGCCTTGGTTTCAGATCATCTGCTTCCCTGCCATTCTGCCATTCTTCTCCAGTCTTGTGCTCCAGGACTTACCCTGTTGGTTTCTCAACCTAATCTTTAAAACCTGATAAATGCTCCCAAGCCATTGCTTTCCCATGGGACTATTGATAAACCAGCCTGCCCCCATCTTGGGCTTAAAAGCATTTTTATAGTAAAGACAAACTAGATTCATTCCTGTTTATGGTTAATTCTGTTTTTCAAAGATTGAGCTATGCTCACTTGTATCCTTAATTACAAATGCTTCTGTACTGCCTTTTCCAGGAAATGACAACCATGACTTTGTTTCAAGAGATGTGACCACCTTGTTATGGCTGCCTTGTAACCATGCCTTTGTGTCAGGTTTTTATGGCCAACTTTCTACATTTATATTCTACTTCTGTGACACCCAACCTCATGTCACCGCTTATTTGCCTGACAGCTTCCCCATTTGGAAAATCGCCTACCCTTAAGCTATAAAAAGACTCACTATCCCTATGTCCAGGGCTGATCTTTTGAACCTCGCCTTAGGGGGAAAGAGCCCATGCACACAAATAAAAAGGCTTGCTTCAATTTGAAAAAAGTAAAATGATCATAATAACACAAGCAACAGTTATGTCAACACCTCCTGATATTTATGTTTCATGCAATATTTAATTCAGCAAGGAATAAAAGGCACAAATTTAGAATAGAGGTATTCTTAGAGTGAACCTTGAAAGATGGAATGGGAATAGTCTACTCCTCAAAGGAAAATTTAATTTAAACTAATTAATGTACTATGTATCAGAGTACTCACTGAACTTCCTGTATTTGTTTTTCCTGTGTTACCTATTTTTCTCTGAATATGTTATTTTATGCTCATTTGCTTCTTTTTCTAAATTCTCACCTAACCTTTTAGAAATAGGATCAAAGAACTATCACAATGTTTAGAAATGAAGAGTAAAGGCAATATGTTTCTAAATCAGCAGGGGTGAGGATTTGGGTTCAGGTTTTTAATTCACAGTTCTTCCCAGCATTTATTTCCACAATCAGGTTCCCACTCTGTCTGTGCAAGACTTGAGATGTTCACATTAGCTTGCTAAGTAACACACTAAAATTGGTCACACCTCCTGAATGGAAGAATGCCAGTCTTAACACAGACCCTGGAGAACAATGGAAGCAGTTCAGAAAAACAGTAGAAAGGGGACATGGTTAATTTAGTTTCAGAGTGAAGAAATCTGAGTTGTAGATTTCCATTTCACTATCCCTCCTGTGGAGAGATCTCATTATAAACACACCCTGATGTCAATACACCTTTCAGAGGAGACTTGGACGTATGACCATTGATTGCCTTGGCACAGAGTGACTACTCAACAAATAAGAAATAGATGATAAGGTATAATTGAAGGGTCTGGTATATTACCTAGCTCCTGACGATCACCGCCTTTGTTGTTCTCTCAGAAGCAGACAGTGCTCCATCCTCAGCCCCAGAACACTCGAGTGTTCTGCGTGCTGATCTAATGACAGATGCTGATGGCAAATGTATGGATTTGTGCCTTTGAGCTTCCTCTGGCTGCTCTTGTTGTTTTAGTTCAAGTACTTAGTAGGCCATAAATGCTAGAGAATTAACATTTTCACATTTTACCCTAGAAATTAGTCCTCACTATGCCAAGGCAGATATAAGAAGACTAAATAATCCAATTTAGTTTTCCATGGCAGGGTAAACCCAAAATATCATCTATATTATGCACTGGAATTACCTAGAGGATTGTGTATGTCATTGTCACAACCATTAGAAAGAACCTTCGTTCTATTTTTCTTTTCCCTGTCTCATATCTTCACTTCCTTAAAACTGAACTGATACCATTCCTTAATTATCAACACCCATTTGGGGGAACAAACAAAGACACCGTTACTTTTCTCTACCTTATACTATTATATATTCGGGATTATATCCCGAATCCAACCACTTCTAGAAATGTTAGCTCCTTTTAAATATTACCAGGTAATTACAGT
Source organism: Myodes glareolus (assembly GCF_982192425.1). NCBI lineage: Eukaryota > Metazoa > Chordata > Mammalia > Rodentia > Cricetidae > Myodes > Myodes glareolus. The sequence goes on along the minus strand of NC_142035.1, from coordinate 41,992,745 downwards.
TGTAATTACCCCTAGAATCCATGTACAAAAGCTGGTGTAAATGCGCACAATTGCAATCCAAGCAAGCACTGGAAGGAGAGAAAGTCAGAGTCCTGGGGATTACTGATAGTCTAAGACAGTAGAGCATGCCACACCACTTTACGTCTTCTCTAACCAAATCTCTGAGATTCAGTTCTCTGAATTGTGGAGGTAGTGTTAATTTACAGTTCATTATAGGTAGCTCTGTATCTACCTTGCTGATACTGAGAACCATGGTATTGAGTCTTGTTCAGGGCACATGTAGCATGTTTTTTATCAATCATTTATTAAGTGCTGCTGAAAAGGTACCCCCAGAACTTGACTATATGGTTCATTGAAGAATGGGTTGGTGAAACACCTCAGTCAGGTGCAATCATAAGGACCCAAGTTTAATGTGACTGCACATACTTGCAATCCAAGCACTGGGGAGTCAGCGAAGTCAGATTCCTGGGGATTAATGACGGTCCAGTTTAAACTACTTGGTGAACTTGAGGATAATGAGCAACTCTGTTTCAAAAGCAAGGCAGATAGCACCTGAAGAAAGACACCTGAGATGTACCTCCATATACACACATGACACATGACAGATGTATGCACACTCCCACACACATGTGCATCCACATCCTTTGTGATACAGAAAAAGATACTGGGTGCCTCGACTGAAGTCTCAGACTACTCTGGTGTTTTTCTGTGCTTGCATTTTCCTTTCAAACTATATCATTTCTTTGTATTCTACCTTTACATGAGTATACTTTATTTCACAAGTCTTCAATTATCTGGTTCTATATAACCACTGGGCTGAGACTACTTTACGACCAAAGGCTTTTGAAAGGAATCTGGAGTCGAGGAAGAAAAGTGGTCATAACATCTGAGTTCAAAGCCACGAAAGAAACATGGTTTAGAAAATAGTAGTCTTTATTTTTTTAAGACTTTAAACATTATTCAGGTGAGTTATTAGGAGTTCTAAACACCTACTTTAATGTAGCACATGCCCCATGGATTTCCATAAAATGGATTTCCTTCCATTTTATGTCTAAGAATAACCCAACATGAAAGTTCGACTCATTAAGCCATTCTTTATTTAAACTGAAATTAGATGTTTTTATAGAATTCATTCTGGTTATTCTTATGGTTGTCTCTCCCCTATGCCTTATAGATCCTTCCCACCCCCTTCTTAGCTGACATAAGCCACCAATTCTTAAAATTCCATACACTTCTCATCTAGAAGAGCACCTTTTACATAGGTTAGCCCTATAATACAGTAGTTTCAGCAACAATATGTCCAGTGGCCAGGAGTCATGCAGGAAGCAAGGGACAATTTGCAAGTAGTCCCTCATCCATGCTTTGCCTTACCAGACTGTATACCATGTTCATAAACACCATCAGTGGCTACTACTATCCTTCCCACTCATTTACATATGCAACCCTTCCGACATTATACTACCATTTACTTCAATGCTGCAGTTTTCATGTTTTAATTTATTACTGTATTCCTAGAACCAGGACAGTTTGCAAATATGCAGAAGTGAACCATTAACACTTTATTGTTAATAACTGAACTTTTATGTTTTATTTAGTATTATATAAATTAAACAAAAATTTAAAAGGGCAAAGTCATAATATATGTCCTTACCTTTTTAAAATGATGGCCGTGGATGAATTAAAGACTCCAGAAGAGTTTGGCTACTTCAGTTGTGCAACTTTTTGGCAGAATTCTTCGGTTTGCTTCATTTTTCTTCAGTGTTCATTTTGGCAACATAGAGAAGCATTTCATCACAGTGTATTTCTGTAACAACATGGTACCAACATGACTCAAAAACCACCAACATTATGCTCTTTTTATAAATAAGTACATATACCTTCATTTACATTCTTCTATTTAATTTTCCAAATTTTATCACATTCTTAAGCACTATATCCATATTTTGTTACTCAGAGTGCTGCCTACTTGCTGTTTAGCTTCCCTTAGTACTTTGCCCTCACCTGTACTTTAGATTTTCTTACTTCTGTATAATCATTCAATTGTGAGTCCATCTCCACAATATATGGCGAACCATGTGGGGGCAGGGAATATGCCCTCCATGTCAGAATCTTGGACGTACTCTAATTACTGGACTGCTTATATGATTATCTATGTGTGCATGTGTGTATATACATACATATATAAATATATAAACATAATTGTACATGGCTAATAGGTCGTACAATGATACCTTTCACACAAATGTACAATATGTTTTGAGTTTGTTTTTTACCCATAAAGTCCCTTCTCTCCTGTTTCTAACTATTGTCTAATTCTGTTGTTAGCTTCCATTCTTCCCCTAGACAGTTAGTAATGTAATACATCACATAAATAGACTCAAGGTCAGATATCACAGGACCATGTCAAGTGATGCAGAAGGCTTTTGAGAAAATCTAATGTCCCTTCATGATAAAATCCATGAAGAAACTAGGAATAAGAAATGTATCTCAACATAAAAAAGCTGTGTATGACAACCTTATAGCCAACATTTCCACCATAATCAAAACAAGACAATACTGGCTACTTTACCTGTTCTTATTCAATAAAGTGTTTTACCTCTATCTAGACAAGAAACAAAAATAAAAGTGCCAAGGATATGTGTGTGTGTGTGTGTGTGTGTGTGTGTGTGTGTATGTTTGTGTATATATACTCAAAGGCATATAAACCTTTTAAAATTCTAAGAGCTGATAAACACTTATAGCAAACTAGCAGGAAATAAAATTAACTTGAAAATCATCAATAACCTTCCTGTGTACAAAAAATTCTAAAAATAATAGAAAAATACCTCATTCATAATTACCTTGCAAATCTCTTAAAATAAACCTAACAACAAAGTGAAGGATGTCTTGTACTGCTTAGTTTTTTTCTTGAAACAAACTAGAGTCCTTGGGAAAGGGGACCTTCAATGGCTAAAGTGCTCCAGAGTGCCCCGTAGGAAAGTCTGGGGAACATTTTTTTGTTTAATAATTCATATGGGAGGGTTCAGTCCATTGTGGGTGATGCCACCCACGGGTTATAAAAGAAAGTAGGTTAAACAAGCGTTGGGGAGCAAGCCGGTAGGCAGCATTAATCCACAGTTTTGCTTCAGTTCCTGTCTTCAGTTTCCTTCCCTAACTTCCTTTGATGGTGGACTGTGACACAGAGCAGTAAGATGAAATAAACCTTTTCCTCCCCAAGTTGCTTTTTGTCATAGTAGGTATTTTATCATAGCAATAGAAAAATAACTAAGACATCTCTACAAAGATAACTTTTATAATGCTAAAGAAAGAAATTGAGGAAGACACTAGAAAATTGAATGATTTTACATAGCTATGGAATGGAAGAATTATAATGTTGCTAAAATGAGCATACAGCCAAAAGCAATCAATATATAGAGTCAATGCAATCTACATAAAAATTTCAATTCTATTATTCACAGAAATAAAGCACCCAATCTTAAAATTCATGTGGAAACATAAAAATCCTTGGATAGATAAAGCAATACTGAGCAAAAAGAATATTGCTGGAGATATGGCCATTCCTAGTTTCAATATACTATAGAAACATAGTAACAAAACTAGGATTGGGCTGGCACAAAGACAAACACAAAGATCAGTGATGCAGAAGAGAGAATCCAAATATAAACTGATATAGTTACAATGACCCAATTTTTGACAAAAATATACACCAAAGAAAACATGTTCTCTTAAGCATATAGTGCTCGAAAACCAAGTTATTCATACACATGGAGAAAACTGAAACTAGTTTTCTACCTTTCCCCCTTATAAATATCAACTTCAATAGGTCGTTGACCTTTTTAATGTAAGATCTGAATTTTAGGAAGTCTTTAATTTCTTTCTTCATTTCTTCCTTGACCCAGCAATGATTCAGTTAAGCATTGTTCAATTTCCTTGACCCAGGGATGATTCAGTTAAACATTGTTCAATTTCCATGAGTTTGTAAGCTTTCTGCAATTAGTATTGTTGAATTCTAACTTTAAGCTATGGGGATCTGATAAAATACAGGAAGTTATTCCTTTTTTTTTGTATCTGTTGAAGTTTGCTTTGTGACCGAATATGTACTCAATTTTATAGAAGGTTCCATGAGGTGCGAAGAAGAAGGTATATCTTTTTGTATTTGGGTGGAATGTTCTGTAGATATCTGTTAAGTTCATTTGAATCATAACATCTGTTAGTTCTCCTGTTTTCCTGTTAAGATTTTGTCTGGCAGACTTCTCTGTTGGTAAGAGTGGAGTGTTGAAGTCTCCCACTTTAATGTGTGGGGTTAGATGTGTGATTTGAAGTTCAGTAATGTTTCTTCTACAAATGTGGGTACCCTCATATTTGATGCATAAATATTCAGAAGAAAGACTTTATCTTGACAAATTTTTCCTGTGATGAAAATGCAATGTCCTTCTCCATTTATTTTGATTAATTTTCATTTGAAATCTATTTTGTTATGTATTAGGATAGTTAAACTCACATGTTCTTAGGTCCATTGATTGGAAAACATTTTCCAAAATTTTATTCTAAGTAATGGCTGTCTTTGCGGTTGAGGTGTGTTTCTTGTATACAGCAGAAGCATGGGTCCTCTTTTCACATCCACTCTGTTAGCCTATGTCTTTTAGAGGCAAATTGAGTAATTGATATTAAGAGATATTAATGACCAATGATAGTTAAATCCTCTTACTTTTGATTTTGTTACTGATGGTGGTAGTGTTGGTATGTTTCCCTTCTTTGGGATTTGCTGGTATGAGGTTAATTGCTTATATTTTTGTGGGTATAGCTAACTTCCTTGGGTTGGAGTTTTCTTTCTAGTACTTTATGTAGGACTGGATTTGTAGATAGGTATTGTTTAAATCTGCTTTGTCATGGAATATCTTTTTTTCTCCATCTGTGGTCATTGAAATGTTAGTTGGGTATAGTAGTCTCTGTTGGCATCTGTGATCTCTCAGTGTCTGCAGAACATCTGTCCAGGACCTTTTGGCTTTCATAGTTTCCAATGAGAATTTTGGTATAATTCTGATAGGTCTATCTTTATACATTACTTGGCTTTTTTTTCATTTGCAGCTCTTAATATTTTTTCTTTATTCTATATGTTTAGTGTTTTGATTATTATATGTTATAGAGTCATTTTCTTAATTGAGGTTTCCTCTTCTCAGATGCCTTTAGCCTATGTCAAGTTGACATAAAACTAAGAGGTACACCTATTTGTCATAAATATGTACTTGTTAACAAACATCTATAGAATATTCCATGAAAACACCTCATGGAACCTTTTTCTCAGCACCTCAGGGAGCTTTCTCTAAAATTCACCACATACTCAGTCACAAAGCAAATCTCAATAGATAAAAAAATTGGAATAATTCCCTGTTTCTTATTAAATCACCATGGCTTAAAGTTAGAATACAACAAGAACACAAATTGCAGAAAGCCTAAATATCCATGGAAACTGAGCAACACTCAACTGAATCATCACTGGGTCAAAGAAGAAATAAGGAAAGAAATTAAAGACTTCCTAGAATTCAACAAAAATGAAAGTACAAAATACCCAAACTTATGGGACACTATGAAAGCAGTGTTAAGAGAAAATTTCACAGCACTAAATGCCTACATAAAGAACATGGAGAAAACTCACACTAACAACTTAACAGCATACCTGAAAGCCCTAGAACAAAAAGAAAAAGACTCATCCAGGAGGAGTAGAGGACAGGAAATAATCAAATTGAAGTCTGAAATGAATAAAATAGAAACAAAGAGAACAAAACAAAGGATCAATGAAACAAAAAGTTGGTCCTTTGAGAAAATCAACAAGATAGACAAATCCTTATCCAAACTAACCAATAGACAGAGAGAAAATATCCAAATTAACAAAATCAGAAATGAAAAGGGGGGGCATAACAACAGACACTGACAAAATCCAGAGAATCATTAGATCATACTTTGAAAACATGTACAGAACAAAATTGGAAAACTTAAAGGAAATGGACATGTTCATAGAAGCATTGTTTACCATAGCCAGAACCTGGAAATAACCTAGATACCCCTCAACCAAAGAACAGTTAAAGAAAATGTGGTACATGTACACAATGGAGTATTACTCAGCTGAATAAAGTAATGACATCTTGAAATTTTCAGGTGTATGGACGGAACTAGAAAAAAAAAACATCCCGACTGAGGTAACCCAGGCCCAGAAAGACAAACATGGTATGCACTCACTCATAAGCAGATATTAGGCATAAAGCAAAGGATAATCAAACTACAATCCACAACCCCAGAGAAGCTAGGTAAAAAGGAGGCCCCTAAGAGGGACATAAATGGAGGGACCCAGCAAAGGGAAATAGTTCGGATATCCTGTGTAAACTTGGAGGGGGCTAGAAAGAAGGGGATGGTGGATGGAAACATGAGGGGTTGAGATAGCTCCATTGTGGGATCAGGACTTATCCTGGTGCATGAATTGACTTTTCGGAGCCCATTCCCTATGGTGGGATATCTTGCTCACCACTGATATAGGGCGGATATACATGGGCTGGACCTGAGTTGTACATCTTAAAGCTCTTGCTATGGGTCAACACAGTATTGAAAGTAAACAAATGAATATATATAACAAACAGGGTTTACTGTTGAGTTTTATGTCAACTTGACATAAGTTAAAGCCATCTGAAAGAAGGGAACGTCAATTAAGAAAATGCCTCTATAAGAGCTGTAAGCTGTAGGGCATTTTCTTAAATCGTGATTGATGGTAGAGAGTGCAGTCCATTGTAGGTAATGCCATCCCTGGGTTGGTCATCCTAGGTTGTAAAAGAAAACAGACTGTTTCCAGGTTCTGGCTATGACAAACAATGCTTCTATGAACATAGTTGAGCATAATTCCTTGTGGTACAATCGAGCATCCTTTGGGTAAATACCCAAAAGTTATATTGCTGGGTCTTGAGGAAGGTTGTCTCCTAATTTTCTAAAAAATTGCCACACTGGGGATTGTACCAGCTTGCATTCCCATCAGCAATGCAGAAGTGTTCCTTTTTCCCCACAACCTCTCCAGCATATGTTGTCATCAGTGTTTTTGATCTTGGCCATTCTTACAGGTGTAAGATGGAATCTCAGAGTTGTTTTGATTTGTATTTCTCTGTTGACTAAAGATGTTGAACATTTCCTTAAGTGTCTTTCAGCCATTTTAAATTCCTCTGTTGAGAGTTCTCTGTTTAGATCTTGGCCATTCTTACAGGTGTAAGATGGAATCCCGGAGTTGTTTTGATTTGCATTTCTCTGATGGCTAGAAAACATCATATTGAGTGAGGTAACCCAGAGCCAGAAAGACAAGTATCATATGTACTCACTCATAAGTGGCTTTTAGCATAAAGCAATGAAAACCAACCCACAATTCACAATCCTAGAGAACCTAGACAACAATGAGGACCCTAAAAGAAACATACATGAGTCTAATCTACATGGGAAGTAGAAAAAGACAAGATCTCCTGAGTAAATTGGGAGCATGGGGACCATGAGAGAGGGTAGAGGAGGGGGGCAGAGAAAATATATAGCTCAATAAAATCAACAAAAACAGAAAAGAAATAATTTCAAAAGAAAAGAAAAGAAAACAGACTGAGAAAGCAATGGGAGCAAACCACTTAGCAACTCCGCCATGGCTTCTGCAACAGTTCCTCCCTCCAGGTTCTAGCCCTCTTGAGTTTTTGTCTTGACTTCCTTCAGTGATGGACTAAAATGTGGAAGCTAAAATCAAATAAACGCTTTCCTCACCAAGATGCTTTCGGTTGTGACATTTCATCACAGCAATGGTAAACCTAATTAAGACCCAGGGTAAGAAGAAATCAAATCTACCTTTGATGTGCATCATGAAAGACGCAGGTATTAAAAACAGCTACTTTCTCCTACCACACTAGAAAGACAAATTCCAGACCGTGTGTCTTTTCTTCTTGCTTGGTGTTGTTTATCCCTCAGTCAGTTTTCAGATGTGAACAAAGAAGTTTTCCTGATGTAATTCCCGTGTAACAGTTCATGCCATCCATTTCAGGCTGATCTGGTGTACCCACTGAATATTGTGCCATGTTTTTCTTGAATAATACTCTTATCTTATTTGATCATATCCATCAACTAACCAGCATAAATAGTGTGTGCATTTAGCAGAAACAATTTATTTTGCAAAACCTCTGACATTCTGAGACATAAGAAAAAAAATCACACTTTGCCTATTTTCTATTTCAATTAAAATTGTTTACAACTCTCTTAAAATAAGAACTTGTATTCTAAAGCTGTTTCAGAGACTATCCAGTTAAGTTTACTTCTTGATTTTTTTAAATGGTTGAATTTTAACCTTGATTAATTTGTAGTTCATGGGAAATACTTGGCTGGTAAAGCTGCCACCCCAAAAGCACATTCTGGATGGTAAGCTATTCTGGCCAAGAACAGCAGGATTTGCTATCAGTAACATCTTGGGTAAGCAAGACCTCCTAGGAATATGGTCTTCAAAGGCCCAAATGTGCTTTGAATGAATTCAAAATTGGCTAGAATACAATTAGAAATAATTACTTTTTGGTCTTGTAATATTTTCATGTATTTTAAGATATCAGAAAACAAGTCACCTTGTCTTGAAAGATAATTTTATGGTTGACTGAATCATGTAGGCATATATCAAAAGAAAATTCAACATATTTTACAAAAGCAGAAAAACAAATCTAATGAAGCAAATTTTGTGGTTTATGATTAAATCAAATTTTCTACGTAATTAATCATCTTTTGCTTTGTATTTCATTTCTAAGTTTTAGTGTTACTTAAGATGTTTATGTTGAAAATATATTACACAAATAATAAAGAAATCAAAATTAATTTTGACACATGCCAGATCACCTTTAAAATTTATTTTTCAAAGAAACCTTTATTTATACACACTCATAATGTCAATTTATCATTACTGGCTTTAAAACATTTGAATTTAAATTTAAAATTTGAATTTTCAGTGGACTACATTCAGGCACACGTATGCCTCAATGCTGAACCTGTTTCTAGTGTCTGTCTTAATGGGGGGTCTTGATAACAAATGGCTTCAATGTTTACATGTCTCACCTTCACTAAGGGATTAGCTCCAGTACAGACACAGGCTCTCTCTTTTACTACCTGCACTATTTGAGGTGTGGGTTGTTCCCGATGTCACTGACTTATTTCAATAATGAGGACAGATGTGACTTTCTGGAGTATGGGGTGGTCTAAGGATAAAATGGAAGTGACCACTGGCCTATGGTAAACAGTAAAAGGGACTAGTTGATGTTTTCAGTAGTAAAAGTCAGGCCCCACAACCTTTTAATCGTTGGATTTGGATCCCAAGTCAAAACAAACAAACAAACAAACAAACAAACAAACAAAAACCAGGGACCTGTCACTCAAGAAGAAAGATTTTTTTTTTTTTTTTTTTTTACAAGTTCCAACTCAGGGGTACAAATTGAAAGAAAGAAGGAAAGAAAAGAAAGAGAAAAGAAAAAAGAGTAATTCCCAGCTCAACTACATTTTTGTCGTGTGAGGAAATAGATATCTATGTGGTTGTAGTGTCTGTGTATGAACAGAAGTTTCCCCTCAAGTCAGGCTCCCATGAACACTTTGTTTTCAAGGGTTCTATGGTAATTTGAGTTCTCAGTACTGAGCGCACAGAGTATCATGTAGCATATTTTCAAAAAATACAAAAACGTCAATAAAACGGTGTTTGATTTTGAGATATGGGCATCTTGGCAAGTTACAAAAATCTTCAAAATTCTACATTGTGTAAAACAGAATCAAACTCCCCCATCAGCTCTGTAGTCCACACTGCTGTAGCCATGCCGTTTGGCTTCCGTATCACATAGAAGGGTGGCAAATGTGTTTTAAGGGATTCACAGGAAGGCCTGCATAGTCTCCTTACTCCCTCTTCCAGAATCTGATAGCGCCTGCTGCACTGTGTTCCTTTCACCCCATCCCTGCTGTGTGTAGAGATGCAAATGGCAGATTTGATATGTAGCATCTGTGCTGTTGTGTGACAAAACATGACTCGAGAGTTTTGTATTCACAAAAAATGTTAATTCCATCAACTTAACGTCGTCTAATACTCTGCAGGCTTGTTTTTTTTTTTTGTTTGCTTTTCGTTTTTTGTTTTGTTTTGTTTTTTTCAAGACAAGGTTTCTTTGTAGCTTTGGAGCCTGTCCTGGAACTAGCTCTTGTAGACCAGGCTTGAACTCAAGAGATCCGCCTGCCTCCGGAAGCGCTAGGATTAAAGGCATGTGCCACCACTTCCTGGCATAATCTGCAGATTTTGGAGGGCGAGGAGAAAAAAAAAAAAGTAGATTTCACTGAATAAGCCTAACACACAATTTATTTCTTCAACTGTTATTGTCATGAGGATACAGTTTTTCTAAGAAAATACTACAGACCATCTTTCTCAAAATACATAGTCAGCGCCACCCACCGCGCGGCCGCTCAGACTGGGGTCCCTAATGTGGTTAAGTTAGCACTCTCAGATGGTGTGCTCTCCCTTTCACCGGCAAGCTGTGGGGCCACAAAAGGGTCTCACGACCAAGTTTGACAGTGTAAACTCTGAGCAGACAGCAAGCTGGCAGGAGCAGTTTTATATATTCCTCCTCTGAGGATTTGTAAGCAAAGGTCCCATTTGTTTTCTGCTCCTCATCCGTCCCTCTGTGATCTTTGTCTTTGCGAAAGTGAAATATTTATAGCTGGAGCTCCGCATCCCATCCTCTCCTCTCTCTAACAGAAGGAGGTGTGCTTTGCTTCCACCGGAGAGAGGGCAACATAACAAAAACACTCAACATCTCAATAAAGAACATGGGGGCATGGGGTTGAAAACATAGTCCACTCAGAAATGGATCTTCTTTCATTCAAAGTGTGAAAACTGCGGCACATGGGACCACATTTTTGTAGTAATTATTTATGCACCTGCAGAGCAAAACCGCTCCAGGGAAACTTCTCAGAGCCCACAGACCTGCATGTTGCACCTGGATTACCTCAAATTTGCACCGAGCACTTTTTCGTTTCTCTTTTCACACAGAAATGAAGCTCATTTTCAAAAAGGCATGTTCACCTTTTCTCCAGAATAAAGCTGTGCTTGGATATTTAGCCCCTCACTCCTCTGGGACAGTGGAAGGATTGTTCCTTTCAAGGGCTGGAAACTGAATTCTCAGGTAAACGCTCCTTTTCTCTGGGAGACTACAGATAGCAGGTTACTTTGATTTTTGTAGTAACTATTCTTTATACAAAAATTATATATATATATATATATATTATACTAAAGATGGAAACAGTGGATGATACCTATAAGTTCAGACCAGTCTTAGATACACACGTTTTGTTTTATAAACATAGATACCATGTCTGAACCTGAGCTGGTGATCACTGACTCAGGAGAGCAGAGAAGATACCAGGAGGAAACTAAGGAAAGAAGAGATGTGATGGTTTCTCGAGACCCCCCAGCTTGTTAAGTTCCTATCTGCTTCCCTACATTATCAAGTGTCACTGCAGGTTCAGCAAAGTCCCTCTGGAGACAATTAATTTCTCTTAGAAAGAGCACCTTGAAATTGGCAGGCAAATTGATGGAGCTAGGAAACATCATATTGAGTGAGGGAACCTAGACCCAGAAAGACAAATACCATATTTATTCACTCATAAGTGGCTTTTAGACAGAAAGCAAAGAAAACCAGCCCACAAATCGAAATCCTAGAGAACTTAGACAACAATGAAGACACTAAGAGAGATTTACATAGATATAATCTACATGGGAAGTAGAAAAAGACAAGAACTCCTGAGTAAATTGGGAGCATGGGGACCTTGGGTGAGGGTTGAAGGGGAGGGGAGAGGAAGGAAGGGGTGCAGAGTAAAATGTAGAGCTCAATAAAATCCATTTAAAAAAAGAAAGAGCAACAGAAATCTAGCTTCAAACATGGTTTGTTTTAAAATATGTGACTACCCAGGCTACCATGCCTTCTGTACACATGTACAGATGCCACATGATACCAGGAAAGGGAATTTTCAAATAAATACTAAATCACATTCTTGTGAACATAGTTCTGAAAACAGACACATTAAATTTTTAGGTATAATATTGCAGTTTCAAAAGAATTATTAATATCTACAAATAAAATGTGATAGCATATAAATTAAAATAAACAAGGGCAATTAATATTTTATCTAAGAAGAAGCAATAAGGTTTGTTTTAATTCTCTTAAACTCTTTTTAAACTACATGGCAGATTTTGTCAGAGAACTTGCCATGACGTAAGAAAATTTCAATTTTTCACAGAATCAAATTTAACATGTCTATAGATAGTTCTACTTTTTAACAATATTTTACTGGAGCATAACAACTTAAAGTGAAATCTGCCTGGGCAGGGTAACATGCTGGAAAGGCAGACACAAGTGGAACTTTATGAAATTGAAGACATCCTGGCTTACATAGTGAGTCTGAGGCCATCAGGGCTACATAGTGAAGCTGTCTCAAAACGGGGAAACCTAGCTTTTAAAATAATACATATTTATCACCTCACACACTTTTTACCAGAAGATGAATAGGCGCTTGCTTGCTTGAGAGTTGCTCAGACATGAAAAGTCTCTGGTACCCATGTCGGGCATGGGTCTGGAGAGAAAGTCAAACTGGGAATATGGGTTCTCCCACAATCTGCTGGTGTCCTTGAGAAGAATGTACAGCATGCATATTTAAATGGCAAGCCCAAGTCACCACTTCATTCCATGCAACTGATCTTTTCTTTTACTGAATATTGATTAGTGAATTCAAATTATTATTAGTTGGCCTTCTTCGCTTATCTTTGGTCTATTGTATGAAAACTCAGTTTTAAGCAATTTTAAAAAATAACTGTAATTCGTACATGTTAATGGTGGGTAGGCCAAATGAGAGCCAAAATGGGGGAAATCTTCTATGCTATGAAATAACACACACACACACACACACACACAAAGCTTCAGGAGTTCTGTGGACACCCACATTTGATACGAATCTCAGGTGGACACAACTTTATCAAGAACCTAGGGCTTTATTCAGCAACAGATTTTTGTTGAACTTATCTCTTTAATGAAGTCTAAATATTAATAGACAGACAAGGAGCCATGAATGTGAATCACAGAACTAAAAACATCAATGATTTTTAATAATGAATTTTATTTTCCCACTGTGACAAAAATGTAATGATTTTCTTCCCCTTCAGCCGGGTATTTGTATCGTGGTCACACGTGCAATGAGCACAACTTGATTTGGATGGTATCTGCACGAGCAGGTCTCAGCAGCCTTGTGTGATAACTAGTCTTCATTGTCAACTTGACTATATCTGGAATTAACTAAAATCCTAGCAACTGGGCACACCTGTGAAGGACTATTCTAATTAAACCACTTGAAGTGGAAAGAACCATTTTCAATCCCAATCTCAGGAAGTGGGAAGAGCCATCTTTAATCTGGGCCACACCTGCTGTTGGTCACCTGTACAAGGGACACGAAAGAAAGAAAATTTTGCTATTTGCCTGGTTGCTCTTGCGTTCACTGGCAAGTCCATTCCTTACTGGCAGTAGAGCCTATTTCTTTGGGAACCTGATGTATATTGAAGACCAAGTAAGACATTCAGGTTTGTGGACTGAATTACTGGATTCTTGGACTTTTTGCTGGTATACAGCCATTGTTGGACTAGCTGGATCACAGTCCGTAAGCTATTCTAATAAATTCTGTTTATACACATATTGTAAATTCTCTTTATACACCTACATGCATATCTGGTATATATAAAATATCTAGAATATATAAAATTCCCTTTATACCCCTATATGTTCATATATATGTATGAAGGGAAAAGATACATATTTATATGTGTATACATTATTAATATATTAATGAATAGTCATTAATATATATTAATTAGACCACATGTGATTACTTGGTCTGAAATTTGACACCACTATTCCCAATAAATCTATGATTAATTATGATTATTTAGAAACCTTTGTAATAATATTGCTAAGAAAGGAAAATGGTGAAATTTCAAATACCATTTTAAGGAATTTTTCCAAGTAAAAATTAATAGGAATTTATGTTAGTACAAAAGCTAACATTAGCTAATTGACTTTTGTTTCAACATTTAAATATGTATATTTTTGAGCAGATACTGTGAAATGGAGATGAAGTTTATTACTGACAACTGACTATTTGCAATTCAGATATTTTGCATAGAGGAATATTGTAGTCTGTAAGTATGACAGAGTGAAACCCATTGAGTTTTTATTAAACATCCCAAGCAAATAACAAAAACGTAATTATGTATATTCTGTAACATGAATAATAAAACAATAAAGGAAGTTTAAAGACAATGTAAAATATCAAAAAATAATGTCACAACTTTATAATAAGCTTTTAATGCTAACTAATCTTTAGAAAAATTCATTTTAATAAAAGACTGACATGCAAAGATTTTCTCTAGGGTCAACTGAATCATTAAAATAATCTGTAGGCTTATTAGGTTGAATAGAAGGTACAGAGATTAGGATAAATGCTAATAAGTCATACAATCTCTAGATAAAAATTAATGCTGTTCACAAAAATACAAATGTATGAACTAAAGTTGTTTGTAAGTTTAAAATTCTTTTAGAGCAGCATGTGTACACTAACGTCAATAAAGCCTTTAAGCTGCTGCCAAATTATCTGTTCACCCAATAATACTTGGTATGTGTACCTCTTAGGGTAGATTTTTATTTGTATTCCCTGCAATTATAGCACCAATAACTTATACCTAAAATAAGTGGAAAGTATGACATATTTAAAAACTCTGATTACAAATTGTTCACATTTTCACTATAGAAAAACTGAAAAACAAAACAAATCAAAACAAAAATCAAAGCACAAACAGAAACACAATTAGAATCCCAGAACAAAACTGTGGACATTGTAGTCCACATCACTGAAGGATCAAACTACCATTGGGTTTACTGCCAGATCTTTGTGATACAGTACAGTCACCTGGGATCTGTTGAGAGTGGGATTCCACCAATAACGCTGATAATCCTAGTTGTTATGTGGGCCCCACCTACTCTCCTCTCCTACACTGCATGCCAAGCAAGGGTCGTAGAGAATTTAGGATACTCTTATGGGGGCTATTCTGTCAGTATCTTCCCTCTTGTTCTACCTACTCTCTCACCTGCTTTTGATCGTACATAAACTCATATCCAGAATAAAAATCTTTGGGTAGTAGATATTGAAATGAAATAATTTAGATATGCTATGCTGCAGTTAGGTTAAAGGTTTATGAAATCCCTCCTTTAAAAAACAAGATACAATAAACAAATAAATAGATAAATTTAAAATATAAAGAAAACATAATCATTGTGTAAAGATATCATTATCAAATTTTATTATTTATAACCCTAGATTAGTAGAGTAATCTGGAAGGGACAATAATTATCTCCTAAAAGTGTATCTTTTGCTTTGCTTTACTGGACTCTTGTACTTACTCTCTTAGAAGAATATCGAACAAGAATTACCAAGAGTTTAAATGGACAAAAACTGTTAGAAACTGGAGAGTGAACTGTGCATGAATCAGACCTGGCTCTAGCATCACAGAAATCATATCTTAGTAAAGAAAATAATTCAAATTAATTAAACAATTAAATACATAATTACATATTTTCATGGATAAATGTTACTAAGACATTAGTTGTTGATGCTGAGATTCTGAATATATGTAATTCACAAGCCAATATTGTGTGTATTAAGATGTATAACTTGTTTTGACATGCATATACATTGTGAAGGATTCATCATAATAAATATATCTATCACCTCACATAGTTACTTTTTTCTTAACTTTGGCTGAACAATTGTACGAATGGCATTTTACCAAGTCTGATTTTCTGCTATGAATTAAACTAATGTGTGAAGAGGCCACTGATCTGAAGCAACAATATTTACCTGGTTTTAACAAACACAATTTAAATAGCGTCACACGGCTTTCACGTAACTTAATTGTGGTCAGGAACAAAGCTTAAGGATATTAATGAATTGGGACCTGTGTGTATCTCAGTAGTAGAACATGTGCTTAGCAATATGTGAGTCCTTGGGCTCAATATCCAGTTTGAAAAACCGTAGCAGGAATACAAGATTCTAATATCCCTAAGTATAACATCCTTCAACCTCTTCTTAATCTGTAAGAATGCCAGGAAACATGACCAATAAAAAGAAAATATATCTTTAGTCAAAATCAGTTCATAACTAGCATAGATATAGCAATTAGCAATCCAGGACTTTAAAGCTGTGATTATAACGGTATTTCACATGCTTAGAAAAGAGTCAAATCAATGGTCTAAAGAATTTAAAAGAGACAGCCCCTGTTCCACTGTTGGTAACCCACAAGAAGACCAAGCTACACAGCTGTAACACACATGCAGAGTATCTAGGTCAGTCCCTTATGGGCTCGCTGATTGACAGTTCAGTCTCTGACACTTTTCCTGACTTTTTTTTTTAAGATAAAAATATTTTTTTTATTAAATTATAAAAGTTTCCATTTCAGCCCCTCCTCCCAACACCTTCCCACTCCCCCCACTCCCTCTCCTCCTCCCTCTCCATCCCCTAGAGCAGTCAGGGTTTCCTGCCCTGTGGGAAGTTCAAGTTCCTCCCCACTCCCTCCAGGTCCAGGGAAGGTGAGAGTCCAAACAGACTGGATCGCCAAAATCCAGTATATGCAGAGGAAGCAAGTCCCAGTGTCATTGTCAATGGCTTTTCAGAAAGGCTCCGGGCCAGCCACATTCAGAGAATCTGGTTGGATCACGTCCTCGTTCAGTCCCAGTCCAACAGGCCTTGGTGAACTCTCATTATATCCTGAACCGGCCTTGGCCCACAACCATACTGATGAATATTTTCCATATCACCATAGAACCCTCATCTGGCGATGGATGGAGATGGAGGCAGAGACCCACGTTGGAACACTGGACCTAGCTCCCTAGGTCCAAATGAGAGGCAGAAGGAAAGAGAACGTGAGCAAAGAAGGCAAGGGCAGAGGAAACCTTCATCCAACGTTGGATGGCGATACAGACGGAGACCCATATTGGAGCACCGGACTGAGCACTCCACGGTCCAAATGAGGAGCAGAAGGATGAAGAAAATAAAAAAAGTAATCAGGACTGCGAGGGATGCGAGCATCCACTGATACAAGGGGACTGACTTTTCCTGACTTTTGAGACCCTGCTCCTCATACTGAGTCACCTTGCCCTGCTGGTGAAGGGGGAAACAATCAAAAAAGACAAGCCCTATCTTCTGACTTCCACTTGCACCAGTACACACACACACGTCTACACACACAGACTTACATTCACACATGAACACATACTTATCTACATACTATACATGGAGAGGTGCTTACTCTTATTGCAGCTTGATATGACATGGTTTTTTTTTTGATATCCATGGGAGGACTGCCCTTTCCTGAACAGAAATGAAAGAGGAGTGGATTGTAAGTAGGTATAGAGGGAGGTACCAAGAGGAGAGAAGGAGGGCAAACTGGCTATATATATATATATATATATATATATATATATATATATATATATATATATATATATTAAAAAAGAAAAACAGATCAGATCATTGCAGATATCATGAAATGAATATCTGTGACACTAAAGACATAGCAATAAAAACTATTTAGCACAACACAGAGAACAGGTTATAAAGTAAATTAATAGTGTATCAGTGACCTGTGAAATGATTTCAAGTGACCTAACATAAATGTAATGAATTCTCTGATATATAGAATATATAGAAGATATATATATATATATATATATATATATATATATATATATATATATGAAAAAAATTGAGCGGGTGGGCTTAGGTGATGGTACAGTCAGTGAAGTGCTTGCTTTGCAAGCTCAAGGACCTGCCTGATTTTGAATTCTAATCACCCATCTACAAAGCTAGCCAGGAATGATGGTACATCCCTGCAATCTCATCACTGAGCAGGCAGACAGGAGGCTCCCTGGGGCTTGTTAGTTAGCCAACCTTGCCAAACCTGTGAGTTTCATGTTCAGCATGAAATTCTCTCAAAACTAAGGTGGAAACAATCAAAAAAGACAAGCCCTATCTTCTGACTTCCACATGCATCAGTACACACACACACACGTCTACACACACAGACTTACATTCACACATGAACACATACTTATCTACATACTACACACATGGACACACTTGGACATTTTAATAATTAAAAATGTGGCTGAGAAAATTACTAAACTTGGTGAAAATTATATAGACAAAGATGAAATCTCCACTGAATCGCCTCAAAAAATAAAGTCATGTCAAAATTTAAAAACTTAATGTATATTTTGCAAAGAAACTACCTACTTATTAACCAAATCTCTCAAGACATAAGTGGTGGTCAGAGCCATCTCTGAGGTATGTTATCAATGGCCTTGTCGTCTCTGCATCTGCATGGAGTATCTGCTCATGCACATTTCCAAACTCTTGCCCATCTTCAGTTGGGCTCGTTCCTGTATTTAGTCATTACTGAAATTAACACTGACTTTCTGTCTTCGCCTTCAGCCACTGAACAGCACTGCCTCTCCACTGATGCCCCGTATTTTGTTTCCCTTACTCTTGCAACATCATTGACTTTGCGTGTTTTGGATCTCTGTTGTCAGACAGAGATATAATTCAGATTGTTCTATTTTCATGATGAATTTCCTCCTTTATTGTTGAAAAATGGCCTGCTTTACTCTTGTTCATATTCTTTGCTCCAAAATACAGCATCCAAACTTTCGTTTGTTTAGGTTAACATACATATTCTATTTTTTTCATTAGATTTACTCTAGTTTTCATTATAAAAGGTTTTAAATGGGCAACACATGGGCATGGCTATTTTTTTGTTCCAAATTGATATCTCTGCCTTTTGATAAGATATTTAACCTTTTTGCATTTAATTTGATTACTGATAACATGATTACTGATAACATTAAGTTAATGAGTATCACTTGTTAGCTATTTCTTTTTAATGTTTATATCAAGGTTGTTTTGTTTTGTATCAAAATATTTTTATACTTTATCTTCAATTTTGTAATATATATTTGGCTACAGAATTTTGGATTGATAATCTTTTGTTTCAGTACTTCAGAGGTTCTACTTTTTTGTATTAATGATGTATCTAATTAGAGTTATGGTACTATACTTATTTTTGCCTTTCTGTATGCAATGCTTTCTTATCCTCACTTTCCAAGATTTATCTTTGATGTATTTTCATGATACTTCTTATTCTTGGGGTTATTAGTGCATAATAGAGACCAGGCTTTAGTATGGGGAGCAGATGAAGCCCTGCAGGAATATGTTGATAGCATGAACACTGTCATATTAAGAAACCCAGGGAAGTGGCAAAGCCTTCCCTGGGTGAGTTTCAAAGAAGATGGAAAATCTTTGTTGGGTCCCAGTGTAAACGCTGACAGTATATGCAGAAATTATATATCCCTTTTCTTGATGACTGCAACCTGAGATTGTTCATCTACAGAAATCCCCTACTGAGATCAACGAAACCTACTCCTCATGCGGCTGCTTCTCATGTGCTCACCTCTTTAGTTGTGTGAAACAAATCCACTCCCTCAATTCAGATGTACACACTGGGTTTCCAGGATGCTGCTGTGGCAGGTGCTGCTCATCAAGTGAGCCATGAGGGTGAGCGTGTCCCACCCGAGCCCAGCTTTTCTGTACCTGCGTCTATGTCTGTCCTTTCATTCATTCATTGTCTTTGTTAGATCAATCCCTGAAGCCAGGCAGAACATGGCTCCTGGGAATCCTCTGAGTAAGAAATGCCAGGTAGGACACATAAATTAAATGGTTATTTCTTGTAGGTGCCTCTGGTCACCTTAATAAAATTTTTAAGTGGCCTCCTAAATATGGAGTGCAGTGAACACTTTCAACCATTCTTCTACAGTGTTGAAACCCCATGGTACACAATCACTGTAAAGATTAGATAGGTCTTTTTATTGCATATCTTAGGCTCTTTTTTTTTTTTTAATGAAATCATCTTGGACTTCCCACAGGGCAGGATTCCCTGCCCTCTCTTCAGGAGGGAGGGGGAAGGAGGAGGGTATGTAGGGGAGTGGGAGGGGAATGGGAGAAGGGGAGGAAGTACAAATTTTTGAATAGATAAAATAAATAAAATAAAATAAATGCATAAAAAATCATCTTGTAAACACTTTTAGTCTCTCCATGCCTTTTCTCTTTGACCATGTATTTTAGCTAGGTAGATTTATCTCATTATTTAATCTCTCATGTGGTAGTGATAGACTGATAAGAGGAATCCTGCATGTATCGGAACACTGTTTATTTTTTATAATCAGAAAAAACACTATTAAATGATAGCTGCGAGAATTTCTAGTACCAACCTTACATTGTGTGCAAGCTGAGTTTTAAATGACAAAGGTTCAGAAGCAGGTAAACTACATTTGCCCAAGACTATGTAATATTTTTAATTTATCTCAAAAACTGAATGGCATCAGTTTTTAATGGCATCAGTTTCTAACATGAGCCAGTAAATTTGCTGTACTCCAATCCATGGTAGGGGTCTGAGTCCAAGTCTTTCTGAGTAAGAGAGAATCACCAACTTTGGAAATAGTCAGTAAGTGTGCAAGTTTGATAAAGAGGAGACTCCTGCCTACTAGAAGAAAAGACTTTTACTGTACAGAAGAGTTCTCTTATAAGAAAATTCTCTAGATAGAAGCTTGCCTTATCACTGTGCCTCAGTCTGGATTCAGGGATGACAAAAATGGGAGCAAAAACCTGATCAGACTTGGATACTTTCCTATGAAGGTCACAGCTTTTGCTTCCGTCCATCTTTTGTTGTTTGGGTATCTCAAGCTAACTCAGAGCTCTTGTCCACATTTTATATTTTAAGGGTAAAATACTTATTAACAACTCTAAGAATCTAAGCGATAGTAAAGGGGTACCTTAACTACCCTCCTCCTGTGATCAGATTAATGACTTCCTTAATTGTCATCATACACCTTCATTTAGTAACTGATGGAAGTAGATGCATTTAGCACAGCTGAGCACTGGGCTGAACTAGGGTCCAGTCATAGCGATGGAAGAGCAATATTAGGAGCAAAGGGGCTAAGACCATGGTAAGGAAACCCACAGAAGCAGCTGACCCTAGCAAGTGGGAGTGTAAGGGCTCTGAACTGACAGCTGGGGAACCTGCATAAGACAGAACTAGGTCCTCTGAATGTTGGTGAAAGTTGTGTGGCTTCAGCATTTTCTGGGGCCACTAGCAGTGGAACCAGTATTTAGCCCTAGTGCACTAACTGGCTCTTTGTAACCCATTCGCTATGGAGGGATACCTTGCTCATCCTAAATACAGCGGTTGGAGGGGGGCTTGGTCTTGACCAACTGAGACTGTTTAGAAACAATGTGAAGAACATCTGTGGGAGTTAGATGAGAGACCTGTCTGACTCTATCCTTCTTTAAATCCCTAACTTGTAGGTAAACAAGAGATTTAATATTCTTTCTATCAGTCATCCTCCTTCAAAGCCCTGGGTTATGTTCAACTCAACAGACTGGATAGTAGCTTTCTATTCATGGTCTAGAGAGACACGTGTCCTTCCTCTTACACTTTTGCACTGCTGGTTTCACTTTGAGGACATGCCTCATCTATCACGTTGGATAGAGAGCCAAGTAGAGCAGATGAAGGTCATCCCAGTATTCCCATATGAGACTGTCCTAAGCATCCAAATGCCAGCCAAGTGTAGACAAATGAGTATACTCAGCCAAGTCAAGACAATAAGAGCTGACCACCAAAATCTTTCACTTAATGAATACCTATAAGAAATAAGTGCTTCCAACAGAAAGCTACTAAGACTTTGAGGTTGTTATGGAATATTATCATGGCAGCAGGTAACTGATGTGTTACCAACATGCCCAACTGTTTGAAAATAAAAGGTTCTGTTTAAATCGTTTCTGGGGCTTTATACAGCTAAGCCTTCTTCAGTTGAAACACACAAAATCTTGGGCTGATGTTTCAAATTCTCTATCAGTTCAGACCTATTTATCACAGACTAAACTACCAAGTCCTGCCTCACTATTGTCTTCCAGTTAATTTTTTTTTTAAAGAGGAAATATCATGGGCAGTCAGAGTTGCCATTGCTAGCTTTAACTGTCAACTTGACACAATCTAGGTTCACCTGAGAAGAGAATCTCAGTGAGGTATTATCTTGTTCAGCCTGTTCTGAGGGCATGTCTGGGGCGGGGGATTATCTTCACTGCATTAACTGACAGGGTAAGAAACTGCCTACTATGGGTAGGCCCCTTCCCTGAACTTTGAGTCCTGAAGTAGACAGAAGGAGGAGGAAGACGATGAGGAGGAGGAGAACGAGGAGGATGAGGAGCAGGAACAGGACGAGGAGGAAGATGAGCAGGTCTAGGAGGAGGAGAGGAAGAAGAAGGATGCACTAAGCATACATACATTTCTTCTTTTTCTTTGTTCCTGACTAAGAATGTGACTTGCTGTTTCAAAGTCCTAATGCCTTGACTTTTGACGGTGCTCTGAGACTATGAACTAAAAATCAACCCTGCCTCATTGAAGTTGCCTTTGTCAGGCTGTTTTGTAACAGCAGCTGGAACTAGAACTCAGACAGACATTGGTACAGAGTGATATGGGATGCCCTTCTGTAGGCTATGGATATGTCTTATTATCATTGGTTAATAAAAAAGCTGATCTGGCCAATAGCCAGGCGAAATAACCCCAGGCAAGAAATCCATGCAGAGATACAGGAACGGGGGAAGGCCGAGTCAGAAGGATGCCATCCAGTTGTCAAAGGAGAAAGGTGTCTGAACATCACTGGTAAGCCACAGCCACGTGGCAACACACAGATTAATAAAACTGGGTTCATTTAAGTTGTAATAGCTTGCTAGTAAAAGGTCAAACCGTTTGTAATTAAAATTAAACCTCAGAGTGGTTATTTGGGAACTGGAGGGCAGGAGAGAAACCTCCAGTTACAATAGAGAACTGAAGTTACTGTGATAAACCTATGTGTTTCTCATGCCACTTGAACTGTATTGTGGCTGAAATGTGGTAGAGTTAGGTATATTGCCTAGAAAGATTATGGGCTGTTCTAGCAGAAGAGAGGAAGGCTGTGAGAAACATGTATGATGAAGACCCAGCTCATAAAGCTTCAGAGGATAAGTACTCTAACAGTAACTGGACTGGGGACATTTGTTTGATACTTTGGCCAAGAACCTAGCTGCATTCGGCCTGTATTCTGAGAGTCTGAGTGGGGCTAAGTTTGAAGCAGACATACTGAGTTGTTTGGCAGGGGAAAATTCAAAGCGCTTAAAAGGCAGCTGTAATTAATAAAATTATCCATGCGGCAGCAGAGAACCATGAGTTTCACTACGGTAGAAGAGAGGGTGTCTTAAGAAGACTCTACCCATTACAGGCATCATCTTGTGAGGATCTAAATTCATTTAAATGCAGCAAACTTATGCTGAAGGAGTTCCCTGATCCTTGAAAGCAACTGTCTTGGAAAGGGTTTCCTTAGGGCCAGCATACAGAAGTGGATACAGCTGTGGTCCAAGGACTCTTGGCTACATCTCATGTTAACAAAGCCCTGTAGCCTTTTAATAGTTGTCCATGTAGTACTTGTTTTGAAGGCAGAGATACAAGATTGAGGGGTTTATGGAAAGCTTCTGAGACCAGTTATTTTGTACGGCAAGGTTGGGATACCAATAGAGAGGTCCTGAGTGACCACTTCAATAGAGAAGCCAGAATATTAGAGATGCCAGAGTCTCATGGGACATTTGCCACAGAGTTCCACATGTGGAGGAGAATTGTAGTAAGCATGAGAAAGAAGCCAACACCACTTAAATGTTAGCCTATAGTCGCTGTAGGACTTTGAGCGTGTCTATCATGGTTAGCAATATGACTTTTGAATTAATTTCTTGGAGAAATGATATCCAGTCTTGTGGTATGAATTGAGCAAATTGCTCGGCATTTCTTAATTTTATTTTTTTCATGTATAAACTGAGGATTAGTACCTACTCAAACCACTTCAGATATTTAATCCAGAGAGAAAATGTGATAATATCTCTAAAATTGCTTTAAAATCTTTAAGGTACTTTAAAATATTAGGCTTCATGGCAAGGACAGTTGCTGAGGGTGCAGGTCTATAGGTGCATAACAAGGCAACTACTTAAGACTTTGGGGGCTTTACACAAAATCTCTTCTTTACCCATTTCTATTAGCAACTAAATAGGACCTCAGTGATCAAGCAGAGAAAAATCTCCTGCCTCCTTTTCTTTCCCTGAATGCAGGACTTTGCAAACCACTGAAAAGTCGTTAAGAGTTTCCTGCATGTTTGTTCTCACTTCAGATCTTACCTAAAGAGGCTGGAGTTCAGCAATGATCATACCATATGTACAATTTCTTAAAGCATAGAAAATTGAAAACCAGATAAAGCAATGTATTATCTATGCCCATCACCCACTGGCATTCAGTGCCACACAGGGTTGACCTTCTTAGGAAAGATTCTAATAAGGATCCTCCCCCACCCACATGCTACTGTGAATCTGCTCACAGCATGGGAAGCAGCAGACAGATGGCATTACAAATATCAGGAGCCAAGTGTACACTATTTCTTTCATGGACAAGTCAAATAAAATAAGGAAGAACTCTTCTTACTCTTATTATTGCCTCTACAGCCAAGGTTACCATCCGAACTCAGGCAGATGCATCCATAAATAAACACAGAAGTGATGTGAGTTTATCAAGTCACTCTCATCCATCAGAAGGCAGTAGATTTTAATTGTTTTAATCTTGTGTGGTAAAGGCATCTAAATATACCATAAATAAATTACACACACTGATGATCATTCTACTTACTAAAATCCCCGAGGCATCTTCATTTTAAGCAAATAGACCAAGTTCTGCTCAAACAGAAGACATTATTCCCATGGTACTTGCTGTTATCCAAATTGCCTCTCATTCCTGCTATTTGCTTTAGAGTGCTACTCTCTAAAACACAAGGCATACATGTGCACGCATGTGCTCACATAGCATTTCAGGTGGGTCTATTGCAAAAATGTTATTTCTTAATGATTTGCATACTTTGACTCTGAATGGTATATCTTGAAAAGTGCCTCGATCTCGGGGTGTAATCATCGTACAGAAACATTTTTCAAATGCAAAGCACTATCCACATGTGGGTAAAGGAGAATTTACAGTGTGGTTGTCACTGAATCCCTCCTTGCAAGGCTGTCACAGTGGGAATTCTGGTATTGCCAAGAACAGACTTCATTATAAACTCTGTACTGACATTCATCAGCTGGAAATGACCCAGAAACTTCTTATCTAAGGCTCATACAACTGATCTCACTTGATTTTTACATGCAATTAACCTGGAAATTATGTATTTATGGCATACACTCTGTTGGGGAATTAGCTTCAGTTAAGTAAGTGCTCTAATATATATGATGAAGTATACAGTCTCAGAAGCATAAGTCTGGCTAACTTATTAGGCAAGCATATATAGGACTTAGCTTAGCACCACGCACTTTGGCAAACTGGGATCCCCAACTGCCACCTATATTGAGGTCCATGTATACTGCACTCCAAACAATAAAGTGAGTTAATCTCCTTGGTAGCTCTTTGTTAATATTTCATCTTTGTTTTAACATACTGAAGAACTATGCCCAATCGGCACATCTGGCCAGGTTTGTTGTCAGACACATGAGCAGTAAGGTGGACTGTGTACTTTTCAGTAAATCAAGTCTGTTTACTATAATAAGCTTATGCATGTTTGGGCATGGATATGATTAAAATCAGAAGCAGCATGGGAAGGGAGATGAATAATAAAAATTAAAATCATACACTATTCAAATCTGTCAATTAAAGTAGAGGACTGCCTCTATTCTTCCCCACATTCAATGAAACTCCTCCTTGTCTTAGACTTCACAAAGAAAGGCTGTGGACAGTACCTTGGGGACCTGAACTTGGGATTCTTAATTCAAGCAGTCCATTGTCACTCTTGACAGAATATCTGGTCTCTACTGTCACTTTGCTTTTGAATAGAGCCTTCTTACAACTTTACAATATTTGTGTGTGCCTCTATTATAACTCTTTGAGCAAGACAAGAAGAACCTTCATCCAGCGATGGTTGGAGAACCACATTGGAGCACTGGACTGAGCTCCCAATGTCCAGATGAAGAACAGAAGGAGGGAGAACATGGGAAAGGAAGTCAGGACCATGAGGGGTGCATCCACCCACTGAGACGGTGGGACTGATCTAATGGGAGCCCACCAAGGCCAGCTGGACTGGGATTGAAAGAGCATGTGATCAAACTGGACTCTCTGAATGTGGCTGACAATGAGGACTAACTGAGAAGCCAATGATAATGACACTGGGTTTTGATTCTATTGCATGTACTGGCTTTTTGGGAGCCTAGTCTGTTTGAATGCACACTTTACTAGACCTGGAAGGGGGAGGGCCTTGGCCTTCCCACAGGGCAGGGCACCCTGACTTCTCTTAGGACTGGAGAGAGAGAGGGAGGGGGAGGGGGAGAGGGGAGAGTGGGAGGGAAATGGGAGGAGGGGAGGAGGTGGAAATTTTTAATAAATAAATAAATTTAAAAAAGAAGAAGGAGAAGAAGAAGAAGAAGAAGAAGAGGAAGAGGAAGAGGAAGAGGAAGAGGAAGAGGAAGAGAGAAGAAGAAGAAGAAGAAGAAGAAGAAGAAGAAGAAGAAGAAGAAGAAGAAGAAGAAGAAGAAGAAGAAGAAGAAGAGAAGAACCTGGAAACACCCAGACTAGTCATCAACCACCACCAGTAACAGTTTTATCTGAAACAACTCTAGTTACACTTGTAGATAGTGCATGTTGGCTCTTCCTAAACCAAAATGCGTCCCAGTACAGAAGAATAGAGTTTTAGCAGGCTACCCTGGAGGTTCCAGAACCTCCAATGAATGTAGCTTAGTTGGGGTGACTGTGCTGATTTCTTATTCAGATTCCTTGTTGGATAAGATTTTTGTAGAGCCCCAGTATTCCTCATAAATATTTTTCAGTGAGTGAAAACTTGAAGAGAAATTTCTTAGACTCTGTGTCAAGCTGAAAGAAGGCAACTCCAAAGATAATCAAATCCTAATTCTGGGAACCTAGGAATATTGCTTATTGGATCAAAGGCTTTGCAGGTGAAAACAAGAACCTGGAGCCCAGATGGTTAATTTGGATTATCCAGGTATACCCATGAATGCTTTGAAAGAGACAGTGAGAAGATATGTAATTAGAATTTTGAAGATGCTAACCTAGAATACTTAATTGTGACCACAAGCTAATACTGCAAACCACCAGAAGCTGAAAGAGGCAAGGGGCAGACCTCCTTACAGAGGTTTTGGATGGAGTGGCCCGTGGTGGTGCCTTAATTTCTGCCCATTGATGCCAGCTTCAGACTTGTGGCTTTCAGGCTGTAAGAATGAACTAGTGTTTGAAACCATTACAGATAAAGTAACTGGTCATAGTAGCCACAGTAATTCAAAACCTATAGGTGCTCTAAGACCTCATTAAATGGAGACAAAAGTCCAAGAAAACCGTATGTCTTCTAGAATAAATGCCTTCGGCTTCTAATAGCTTACTCAACAGACAAACTGGCTTGTGCTTTCCATGTCCCAGTTAGATCATTTCAGCTCATTAACAGGGAGGTCTTCTCTGATTAAATTGGCATCCTCTTTAGAGAGCAATGTGCCAAATGTATTTAATGGATGGATAAACAAATTTAGATACTAAGGAAAGAAAGTCTGAAACAAAACAGAACTGGGTGACCACATGGGAAAAGTATGGATTCAGAAGCCTCGTCAAGCACTGTGGGTGTGTCTCTCTGTTGAAAGGCAATACTGAGGGAGAAATCCATCACATGTATGAAGTATATGCAGCAGAATTATCATCTTCTATTCTAGCTTATGACTACTCATGGTTGTCTGTGGTGTGGTGGGACTTCAGCCAGTCTCAACTTGCTTTTGCTGGTATGGTTGGTATCTTCATGGTGCCTAGGCTAGACTCTTACTTTGCTTTCTTCTTAATCACAATTTAAAGTTTTGTTTTCTGTGCTGTTAGAATTTAGTTCCTGCTTTGTGAGAGGCCTCTTGGGGGATGAGCTGTTGAGTTTCCCTGTGGACAAGCTGCTGAGGAAGTTTCCACAGAGGCAGACAGGGTTGAAAGAAGAATCAGCCCTTTCCTCTTCTCAAGCCAGGTTTTCAGAGTATTTTTTTAGCACTCAATTTGAGTTGAAGCAATTTCCGAGGAAAAGTGAGAAGCCCATACATTACAAAGCCAGTGATGAGACATCATTAATTATATGACACTTGGGCATATTCACGCTATTTCATTCTCTCAGTTTCATCACTTAATTGAAAGCTGTCGGTACCAAGTTATTTCTTATTAAATTGCTATCATTTAGTCAAAGGCATCAAGTGACACATTTGTCTCTTTGCGTGTCATCTTTAACACAGAGTGATGACACACCAAAAAACAACATTTAGTTTTAACATATGGAGCTAATTTGGCAAACGATTGTGAGAAGATGGACTTTAATGTCGGTGACTCAGTTCCGGTGAAGGGAGGAAACGTTCTCGAAGAGCTGTCCCACTCAGCAAATGCTAGATGGTCAGCTCAGTATCTATAGTTCTTGCAGAAAGGGACACAGAAGGAGCAACCTAATTTATCATGACAATGATGTAGTGTTCTAAATACTCTGTGTTTTCTTCAGTCATAGAGGTTAGACTTCTACACAGATACCTAATGGTAATGTATACATGGAGCTTTTGTTACACACATAAATTGGCTTGGTAGGTTTCAGGTTGTATGTAATTATCTGCATTTTGGCAAGCTTCAGATAACACTCCATGCCCTTCACTTTATATAGTAAAGTGTTACATGACTGAAGAACAGTAAGGTGAGTGCTAAGATCCTCAAGACCTACAAAGAAAACTAAGAAACAAAAGGGGGTATGTCAATGTCAAGCCCCCTCAATGTGAACGTGTGTATACTGCTTAGTCAAACATATTTTATTGAGTAATTAGTTTCTCGGTCATGTCATGTCCCTGGAAATCAGGAACAAAGGAAGAGCCTGGTTTATGTCATAGCCCGTTTTTGAGGAGATTTTTTAAAAATTTGTTTTATTGATTTTATTGAGCTATAAATTTTTCTCTGTTCCCCTTCCTTCCTCTCCCCTCCCCTTCAACCCTCTCCCATGGTTCCCATGCTCCAAATTTACTCAGGAAATTTTGACTTTTTCTATATCCCATGTAGATGAGATCCATGTATGTCTCTCTTAGGGTCCTCATTGTTGTCTAGGTTCTCTGGGACTGTGATTTGTAGGCTGATTTTCTTTATATCTAAAAGTCACTTATGAGTGAGTACATATTATATTTGTTCTTCTGGGTCTGTGTTACCTCACTCATTATGATGTTTTCTAGCTCCATCCATTTGCTTGCGAATTTCAAGATGTCCTTTTATTCTGTTGTGTAGTACTCCATTGTGTAAACGTACCACATTTTCTTTATACATTCTTTGGTCAAGGGGCATTTAGGTTATTTCCAGGTTCTGACTATGACAAACAGTGCTGATATGAACATAGTAGAGCACATGTCCTTGTGGTAGGATTGAGCATCCCTTGGGTATATACCCAAAAGTGGTATTACTGGGTCTTGAGAAATGTTGTTTCCTAATTTTCTGAGAAATCACCATATTGATATCCAAAGAAGCTGTACCAGCTTGCACTCCCACCAGAAATACAGAAGTGTTCCCTTTCCCCCACAATCTCTCTAGCATGAGTTGTCATCAGTGTTTTTGATCTTGGCCATTCTTACAGTTGTAAGATGGAATCTTTTGAGGAAATCTTATCTCTTATCCAGATACTAAAGTATTTTGAATCTTGGAGTTGTATTAATTTGGAAAACTTGTATGGGCTTTAATGGTTATTCATCTGTAAACTGGAATTTAGAAAGGCTACCAATTCTGAGGGGTCTGAATATCATGCTGGTGCTATCACATGTGGCCTCTGTGACAGAAAGCTGACTTTCTAACTTTTCTTCGTTTGGCTGATTTAAATATAATATAAGTATATTTATACTTAAATATAAATAAGTACGATAATTCCTGGTCACCAGCACAGGCAGGTTTGAGATGCTTGTACTACATAACTCCATACTATAGATTACTTCATTCTTACAGGTGAGTTTTGACTATCTCCCCTAGTTTAAATTCATTATGCCAAAATCATTTTTAGTTTTTAACATTGGCATCATACTTGAATGAATGATCGTTAGGTCATCCTATTTTGAACACCATAAATAAAGATAGGAAAAACTGATGACTTCTTTTATTTTTGTTATTAGTTATCACTGTCATTATTATTTTTTCTGTGAGTATTCCCAATTCTCAAGATCTCACTTGCATATACAAAACTGAGATTAAAAATAGCTCAACCAATATTCACTTAAGATAAATATGACTGGAATAGACAAGTTTCTAATGGGATAATTATTATTAAAATAACATGATAGTTGGATATATGGCTATTTTTATAATTTCTTACTTATGAATTTGAAAAATGTTGATGACCCTGATTATCTTAAATATCTTATAAATTAAGAAATTGAGAATTAACTAAGAATTAAGGAAACTATTTTATTGCCATTTTATTTATTTGTTTATCTGTTTATTATTTGAGGAGGTGGAACATGTGCTGTGATGTGTGTGTTTTTGTTGCTCAGAGGAAAACTTGTAATAGTTTATTCTCTTCTGCTACTATGCAGGTCCTGGAGACCAAACTTAGGCTGTCAGACTTGGTAGCAAATGTTTTAACATAAAGAATTTTGTTGGTCTAAGAAAACTGTTTTATACCTAGACTTTTCCAGTCTTTGTGGAAAGAAAAGAATATTCAATAGGGGTCCTAAAATACATGTATGAATTAAAATATTAGTGTTGAAATGAATGTTAATGTGAAGTCGTATTGGGCCATTCCACAGATAGAGCACTCATCTGTTTTCTGCTGGCCACACATTCATTATCCACCCAATTCGTTCTACTCAAACTGGACAGTACACAAGGCAGACTCTTTTCTTTGATGGGTAACAACTTCCCTTATCAAGAACTTCTTGCTGAGAGAAATAGTTAGCTATGCTGAATAAACTAACTTACTTCCAGTTCGTTTAAACTAACACATCTCCTTGCTGAGAGGGAGAGGGTGCACACAGGACAGGTCCGTGGGCCACACTTTTGCATAGCACTGCCCTAGACCTCAGCCTCTTCAGAATTTCATCTTCTAAAAAGAAATTACCTAAGCCTTCCTATTCTAGCTCCCCATTGCTTTTGGGTTCCCAGCTGTTACCATAGTTGTTTTTAGTTCACAAATGCTTCCTTTATTCCATAGCACTGGCATGCTATTTCTATGTTCAGTTGTCTGTGCATCTCTACAATGTTCAGTGCAACATCTGTATGGTTAACAATCACTTCTGAGTGTAATCAGGCAGTCCCACTGTGAGTGTCAACCAGGGAGGGTACCTAATTCCCATTTCTCATACAGTGGTAAACTCTCTAGGGATTTGCATCCTCCCAGGCCCCAGAGGAAATGCACACAACACACTTCCACATCCTACTGTACCAGCTGCAGCAGGGTTCTGAAGGAGAAATTAGAGATTGATGTAACAAGAGGACTGGCTTGTTGGGGTTTCTGTCCCACCCAGTACCCACAGCTGGCATATCCCAAAGAAAAACACATGCAGGACTCCATAAGATTATAAACTGATTGGTCAATTAGCTCAAGCTTCTTATTAGCTATTATGACTTATATTAACCCATTATTCTGATCTATTTTAGCCATATGGCTTGGTACCTTTTTCAGCTGGCTGGTCACATGTTGCTTCTTCGGTGGTCTGGGCAGGAATGGCGGAGGGAGCTTCCTACTTCCCAGAATATTCCTGTTCTCATCGCCCCACCTCTACTTCCTGTCTGGTTGACCCACCCATACTTCCTGCCTGGCCAATCAGCGTTTTATTAAAATACATGATTGACAGAATACAGACAATTCTCCCACACCAGACTGACAACATCCTGACTTATCAATATACTGATTTATCAAATATTTTCAATAAATGGATGTTAAGCCACATAGGTAATTAATCTTGAACACATTGCCATTTATCAATTACTATTCAACCTTTCTCCCAGAAAGGACGTTATTCTTAGTTGTAGATGCAAGTGTTTGTCTTTCTAACCTCTAAAAATACACCATGAATAAGGAAAAACTAAAAAGACATATTTTTGAAGAAGCCAAGTCTATTTAACTCTTTTTAACAGAGCAAAAAATAGATAAATCAGTTATAATTTTAATTTGTGATAAAAAGTATTAAAAACAAGTGTTGGGAAGCAAACATAATGAGAATTTGACCCCTGCTAAAGCAATTTCTCAGTGTTTAAGTGACACTGGGTAGTACACTCACAGAAGCTTGTATGAATCTACAGAACTGTCATCGCCTACTATAAGGGACTGGCAAGATGCTTCCCAATTTCCACTGGAGGGAGTTAGACATATGTTCTAGTGCAGAAACAAAACTGAGGACCTTGCTCTTTGGGAAGATTAACAGAAATTATTGAAAGGAAAAGAGGAGACTCACAGTGTTTTCTAAAATCCATTCGTGGACAATCAAAGAGGTGCAGCAGCAGATGGACATCGTCTAAAATGTCCCCCCAACCTGCCTGGTGAGAACAGAGATCCCCTGACACAGACTGCTACAGCTGACACTGTCACTTCAGTCAGAGCATGTCACAGCACCTACTGGCCCCTTGGCCTTGCATGCCATTGCTTCTGACAACAAAATGGATTCTTTCCTGCCCCCACTCTTCATATTATAGCGTAGGATGTGTCTGACTGATTGTCCATGCCTAGGTCACATGCCTATGTCCTAGGTGCAAAGGAAATCGAGAAACTGAGAATGCAGCTCTTTTCTTGTGAGGAGGAGGAGGAGCACGATTCTGTAAGACTCCCCAAAGTGGGAGTTTTGCCAGCTAGAAAAGAGAATTCAGGTATTTGGAAGTCTCCAAAGCTAGAAACATACATTACAATATGCTTCCAAACTATTTATGGTCAGAGGTGATCTAAATAATTGCTCACACATAGCTCCAAATCATTACTAATGCATGGAGGGTCAGTACATTTGAAAGGTTGTCTAGAATCTCTCAAACACCAGCTGTCTCACATTCGAAATGGTAGTTCTCAAATGACTCACAACATTTGAGCACAAACACGAATTTCAGTGCTATCCACCTAGGGAGAAGCTTTGCAATATCCTGCTTCCTCCTCTATTTCTCACCCTTGCAGTGTATTTCCCAAGGCCACCACCTAATTAGCAATCACAAAGCTCCCTGTAATACAGCTGCCTTCACAATGGCTGCTTTCTTCATTAGCTTCTTAGGCTCCTCTCATCTCTCCCGATTAACAGCTGATAAAAGGAAATCAAAAGCACCTGATGCCCATTTTTCATGATGGGGAAATTTTATTTCTCTCGGAAACGTGAATACAATTTACTACTCGTGAACTTTCTCCCATTTGGGAAGCACAGCTCTGAACATGGGCCTTCATCTGGCCAAGACCTCTTTCTGACTCTATATTAATGCAGCAATGCACTAGTCCACGTATTTTATAAACTTCATTGATATGTATAAAGTATACACATCTACTTTTCATTCTGGACTATTTGATTTTATTTCTATAATGAAAGATCATTTGTGATGATGAAGACTTGGGATGTTCAACCATGCATATTGCCATAGAAATAACGAAATAAAACATATTTGAAAAAGAAAAGTTTACAAAGTTTCCTCTATTTTTTTAGTTAAATTGACATTTTTCATAAAATGCTTCTCTGTAATATATTAAAAACATTTATGAAGTGACTACTATGTGTAGTAACACACATTATTAGTGTTGCCCTATGAAACACATATTGGGTAGCAGAGATAGGCAGCAGACAGTAAATTATCACTTCTAATAATATGAAGAATGTATTCATAGCACAGGATGGAAGGTACTTGGGGGAGCAAGAAAGGAATGGTCAGGAGTAAAAGTAGGGTGATAAACCAAGGGATTATTGTGATCAAATACATCAGTGACATTGATGCTTGAAATTAGAAGTGACAGGCCGATGAATTGTTTTAAAATATTGATGGTAGAACAGACAAAAATTATTGATTTGGTACAGTAATCCCTGTGTGGCAGGCAGCAAAATGATCCCATCTGATCTCTTCCTATATCAACGATTCATCCTGTCACCAAGGGATGATGTCCTCCTCACTCCTTGAGTCTGGGCTTTTACTGTGTGACTTACTTTGGCTAACTGAAGAAAGTAGAGGTGACTATGCCCATTTTGAGGCTGGGTTCAGGAAGCCTGTGGCCCAACTTTCTCTAGGGACCCTGTGCTCACCATGGGACTGAGCTTAGCATGTTCTCTGGAATGAAATGGCATTACAGGGAAAGGAACTCTAGGCATCCCAGCAGAGAGCATCCTAAATCAGATACCTCAGCCTCCCTCTGTCTATAAACAGCAGGGCCAAGTAGCTCAGAGCAAACAGAAAGCAAACCTTCACATTACTTTAAACTGTTCAATTCTGAGGTTGCATGTGACTCATAACAATAGCGTATACAGTATTGTTACATTATATAATTTATTAAATTGCAATACCTTGTTCAAGAAAATCTGCATTTGGGTATCTCTGGGAAAATAATATTTATTATAAGAGAAAGGACCATTTCTCTTATTATAAGAGAAATGCATCATTTGAAGGTGAGTATCTATTAAGATATATGGCAATTAATTACTTTATCAATTCTAATTCTTTAAGTTTGTATTGACAATGCCAACTAAGAATGCAATATGTTAGATATGACCAAATAAGGCGATTTAACAAATTCACATGCTTTTTAATATTGACATTATGTAATACAAAATCTCATTTGAACATAGTTGTGCAGGTGCTAGAGAGACTGTTCAGTGCTTAAGAGCACTTACTGTTCTTCAGAGAACCTGATCACTCACAGTCATGCACAATGCCAGTCATAGGGGACCAGTACTCTCTCTGACCTCTGAAAGTACCAGGCATGCATACAGTGCATATACATATACACAGACAAAACAATCATACACATAAAATAACAGTAAATATGTGTTAAAATAATAAACACAACAATGATTATATAACATAATACACTTTTTAATATTTTGTCAGTTTGTTGAAGACATGGTCTCAGATAGGTGCAAGGCTTTTGTAGGAAAATAACAACGGAGAAAGACTAAGAAATGAGCAATTATGCCACAATATGTCCTTAGAGAGGTCACTTATCTCTTTGTATAACATTTTATTTTTCCACAAAAGAAGTGTAGTGTTATGACAGTCTTAGCACAGACATTGCATAAGCTTCAATGAAAGGTGCCTGTGTTTTCTAGGTCCCCCCTTCAGTGTTCTGGACTCAAGTGTCAAAAAGTAAGTCTTTTACCATTTCACCTCCCAGTCCTCCATATAGGAGAAAACACGAAGGCATCAATGAAAAATCTCAAATTAAATATTATGGTCTTAGTTTGGCTTCAGTCACTGGCTACTTAATGCTATGACAGACTCAAGCAAATGAACAAAACAGGATCGGGGAGCAGCTACTCTTCTTCCTTGTGTGGTGGGAGAGTAGATACCAGAGCCATGCCTTCCTGGAAGACGGCCACCATGAGTGTCAAGCTCTAGCCATGATTTCATTCACATGCTGGAGTATGTTTTTTCTAGTGTATTTTCATGTTAACAGCAGTCATACTATTGATGTTATTAATAAACTGTAGTTAATGCTACATTTGGGTATTGCTTAGAGGGCCTAACCTGCCTTTTTTCTATTTAAATAATTCAGACATATTTATAACCAAAAGCAAAACTTCATATTCATTTTTTTTCTAATGTCAAAAATGTTTTCTGCAGAGGAGGGAGGGGGGAGGAACTTGAACTTCCCACAGAGCAGGAAACACTGACTGCTCTTAGGGCTGGAGAAGGAGGAGGAGAGGGAGTGGGAGGAATGGGAGGGTATTGGGAGGAGGGGCGGAAGTGGAAACTTTTATAAATTAATAAAAAAACATGTTTTCTGGATAAAGGGATCTGACTTTCACCTCTAGCATGACAGTGCTACAGGACTGACTTGTGGATAACTCAGTTCTGCTGATGTATGGAGATGTCAGTGGGGGAAGACGAGCCGGCAGAGAACTGGAAAAAGAACAGTGGGAAGAATTATTCACACTATGAAAGTAGTTCAGCAGATAGTGTGGGGTTAGATAGGCAAAAGTAGGAATTTTGTTATATGCCAGTCAAGACATTTAAGAATTTTCTTCTTCTTACCTTATATGAAGTGAACATGAAAATATTTCTCACACAAGACACTATAAAAATAAATGACATAGAGAAAATACACCAAACAAAGGAACCCTTAAATCAAAGCAAGGCATAAAGGGCTTAAGATTTCAGACAACAATAACATCAAAGATCTGTGTCTTCAGTGTTAAGTCAACTAACACTACAAGGTCATAGCTGTGAATCTGCTTTTATGGGATTTCTTTGGCTTTTCTTTTTTCATCATCACAAGATAGCAGCCATAGCAACAAGCAATCATCACAGTCAACAGTTGTGTTAAGTGTCTATTCTCTATGCACAGTAGGTGTTGGGAAAGTCAGTATTTGACATTTTTAAACTCTTATTATTAACAGAGTTCCCCATCAAAGAGGGAGTCGGGTAGAAAAGTGTAAACAGACATCTAATATTTTTTTGACGCACTTAAGGAGTAGTTAGAACAGATGCTAACAAACAAGAAAAATTGGTATCTTGATAAAACATTTATTTAAAAATACTAATTCATTTTTTCTTAAACAATCCTGCGGACAACTGCTCCATATCTGTCAGAAATTCTATGCAGTCTTCACTCGTCAGGAAAAGTTCCTATCACCTTTGAGAGAATCACACTTCCTTCAATTTTGTGTAGTTTTGGTGAGAGATAGTTTTTCCTTTTGTCCAGTGAATAACAATGGACCAAGTGGCTCCTTAAAATTTCCTGCTACAACCAGAGAGTGGTATGAACTCTACAAAGAATTATTTTTTAACCTGGGTTCACTGCTTGAACATTGAGTGAGTGGTACATGAACTGGTACCACACAAGCAGTGAGGTGTACGCCATGATGGGGAGAATTTATTCCATGGAGATTGAGAAATACTGTAAGCTTAGCCACTGGCCCCTTCTTGTCCAGAGTTCACCATCTCCTAAATGTTACCCTTCCCCCATGGGCAGTCCATTGCCAGTTACTGACAGGTATAGAAACATAGTCAGGATGGTCCTTTGCTTCATTTGGAAAGAAATTCTCTTAAGTTCCTGAGCTTGCCTTAAAATCCAGTTGATGCTAAATATTACATGGAACTGTCAATAAAACAATATCTCAAGATGCCATTTACACAAGATTCTCCATTCCAGTCTCTATTTCTGGGGTTCTGCAACACAAGATGACTCTATGGTACCTTTGGCACATGTCTATTTGTAAAATCAAACATTTAAGACTTCAGGAAATTTAATTTTCTTACTCTCAAATTTTTGAAGTTAGTTGCTTTTCACTTAACAGAATCAGTTGCAGCTTCTGTCTTTTTTTAACCATTGAAAATGATGAAATTATATGTAAAAGAAAGAATTCTGCCACAATTATAATTGGAACATGGCTCTAAAAGTCTCAAGAAACAACAGATCCTGGAAAATTAAATCTGTGAGAACAAATCCTTTTGAAAAATTTTATGAAAACTTTATTTTGGTACATTTGTAACAAATCACTATGGCATTTATCATTTTTGTTTATTAAAGTACATTTTGATAGACAGAGCTATTTTCTAATCTCCAAGTACTATTCAATAATATGACCCAGACCCATAAGCATATGAATTTCTAGTCTATTTAGTTTCAGAGTAAACATTTGAACATTGTATATCTAAAACTTACCTGCACAATTATGGTTCAGTGTAGTAGTTATAAAATTCTTGACCAACTTTAAATTTTATTTCATTTTTAACGTGTGTGTGTGTGTGTGTGTGTGTGTGTGTGTGTGTGTGTGTGTACAGACATGAATTCATATGATTGCTCAGATACCCTGGAGCTGGAGTTGCAAGTGGTTGTAAAAACACCTGACATGGGTGCTGGAGCAGAGCCAGGTACCTTAGAAGAGCAGAACCCCTCTTAGTATCTGTGCCATTTCTCCAGGCCCTAAAATAAAATTTAAATAAAAATGATGTTCTGGGAACCAGTAGCAGGGATAATGAAATTTGAAATCATCATGCTAAATGAAAACAACTTGCTTATCATTATAAGCATTTTGTGTTTTCTTTCAGATATGAAATAGGGATAGAGGGTATGTCAGTAAAAGGGAGACTATTAAGAATATAATGAATAAAGCTGTTTTGGCTAATAGATTAGCAGAACAGGGCAAGAGTGGGAGTGCAAAGCAGATAGAGGAAGATAGAGTAGGCAGAGTCAAGGAGAAGCCAAGTAGCCACTGCAGAGACAGACGCCTTGCTGGGGCCCACTGAAACTTTGTCTGCAGGCCACAACCTCGAGGTGATGTACAGATTAATGGAGATGGGTTAGCTTAGGATATAAGAGTTAGCCAGAAACACGCTTAAGCTATTGGCCAAGGAGTATTGCAATTAAAAAAAATGTACTATCACATAACTAATCTCAAATTATTAGTTATTGATGTGGTAACAGGGGTATTGACATGGCTATTTGCCTTTTTTCATTGCTGCTAGATATGCAAAATGTTTAAAATGGACCTAAAAAATAAAGCTTCCCCTTTTTTTGTCACCAAAAAAAAAAAAAAAAGAATATAGAAGGGGACAAAGTAATAGAAGTGGGTGTAATCAAGTGCATTACTTCACACAATTAGTTACAAAGTAACCAAAATTGGAAAGAAAAAAATAGAAAGAGACACTTTGCCAGTTGATAAATATAATTCACATTAGTCATATTCATTAGTTAAAGAACATTTAGATTTGTGGATCCTGGTTTTCTTCTCAAAGAATCAGCTCTTAGAGTTGTTGATTCTT
The DNA here is from genome assembly GCF_982192425.1 of Myodes glareolus. Taxonomy (NCBI): domain Eukaryota; kingdom Metazoa; phylum Chordata; class Mammalia; order Rodentia; family Cricetidae; genus Myodes; species Myodes glareolus. Next base: position 41,953,561 of record NC_142035.1, on the reverse strand, counting down.
TGTGGTTTTTGTTTCTGTTTCTATAGAATGCAGAAAATGTCTGTGGCAAATTCCTGCATACCTCCATGAGAAGCATCCTACAAAGTAGGACTAGATGAAACAAACTTCACATAATAAAGACTGTATATATCAATCAATAACTAACATTATCCTAATTGAAGAAAAACTTGAAGCAATCCTATTTAAAACCAGGCATGAGACAGGGATATCTACTACCCCCACTTCTTTCTAATGTTGTGCTTGAAGTACTGACTAGAATAATTAAACAAGCAAAGAAAAAATACGAATAGAAAAGGAGGAAGTTTAGTGTCTGTTTCTAAATACTGTAATATTGTACATGGGAGATTCCAATCCTCAAGGAAAATTCTCGAAAGGATCAATAATTTCAGCAAAGTAAAAGCATATAAAATCAATTTGCAAAAATTGATATCTTTTTCTATATACAAATAACAAAGGGACTGAGAAAGTTACTGTGAAAGCACTCCTATTCACAATATCATTAAAAAATAACTTGTAAGATTTCCTAAGGTTGTGAAAGCTCTATACAATGAAAACTTTAATTCTATAGAAAAGTAGATTGAAGAAGACACTAAGGAATGAAAAGAACCCCCTGCAGCCATGAGTTGACAAAATTAATCTTATGAAAATAGCTATCCTATAAAAGCATTTTAAAGATTCAGTGCAATCCCAATAGAAATCCATATCTTAAACTGACATGATCTGATGTGTTACATAGATATTCAAAAGTAAATGCTATTATTGAATTACAGTGATAGTATCATGATTCCAACAGCCAGATGAAATACACCTAGCAAAGGCAATTATTAAGAAATATAACATTCTATTTATTTTGCTCATGCAGTTAAATCCTACGGGGAGGAACTTCCTGGCATGATGAATAACTCCAAGTAATATTGTACTTATGCAAGCAGCAGCAGAAAAATCTCTGTAAGTGCCATTGCTTTAAGTTGATATTGCTTTTAGTGTCTCAATCTCAGAAGTCAATTATACTTTGAAAATACCAAATCATTAAATTATTAAATGCTTTCACATGTTGCCCAATGAATAGAAACCCTCATTAATAAAAAGATCACAACCCTGTTCACATTAATAACTAAAATAAATACTTCATGGAGTCCAGCTGGAGGTATGGAAACACAGGCTTTGACCTGCCCTTCTGGCAGCAGCTGTTCAAATATCTTTTAAGTTTACACCAAAAAGATGCTGTGAAGATATCTTGTCTTCAGAATTTGAGTCTAAGGATATGTTGCTTTGGAAAAGAGGTTCTTGTTTTGTTTCGACAGAAGATGAGAACCTGTGGAATCTTTCCAGACTGATGTGGTTTGATGATGGACCAAACCTCCTGAATGGTCACCTTGAACACCCCCCAGAAATTACTTCACCCAACTGCTGACTGAGATAAATCTAGCACACAGGATATATCATGAAAGACCTGATTAAGAGTGCCCCAATCAGTAGGAATTGTTTTAGAGAACTACACCCAAATTCCCAAATATTGTTTATAAATGTTTTCTTTACATTTAAAGGGGAATATGCTACAGAGATATTGCATTGGTATGGATCTTGGTTTATTGATACACATTAAAAGTCATTTTTTATATGTATAATGCTGCTCTTGATTAAGGTATTATATTTGTACAGCTCATTTAAAAATGTAATGTATAATTAAGAAATATAGGTTAATAGATAATCATCTATAATAGTCAAGCTTGTAGTCATGTTAGTTAAATTTTCTAGATGTACAGAATTGTATTTCAGATGGATAAGCATTCTTCAAACCTTTCCAAGACTACAGAATATGGCATTTAAAATGTTTGAGAACTTAGGACTTTTCATGACAATGAGACAAATCTGCTCCTGGCAGCACCAATTACTTCAATAAGAAGATGGGCATCCAAGAGGCTCCTTATGGAGTTGGTTAGCCATTGGGGTAAGAAACTACTCTTGCCTGGACTGCTTGATAAACTGGACATGCAGGATCCACAGAGAAATGACTGCTGAACATGCCTAAAGGTGAGATGGTCCTTCAGGGTTCCTGCTACATGCAAGAGTCTGCCAGACAGTCTGCAGAACACAGAAAAAAAGTAAATGACAAACTGCCAATATAGGTGGAACTATCTTTGTAAGTTTCCTGCTTTGTGGAAAAATCTTCTACATACTATGGACCTGTAGGCTGAAGATGGATGCCCCAAGAATACAGAACTTTGGGTGACTGTCTAGGCAGCCAGATATCTCTGTCAGTTCTAAAGTTTTGGAAGTTGCTTACAATGCACTTCCCAATTTCTTAGGTAATATTTTACACTTCCAGAGTCTTTGATGAAGTTGAAGAATTTATAGTTATAGTTTTCCTTAGTTATAATAAAAGATAAAGTAGATATAAATATTGTAACTGTAATTATTGCTTGATACCTGTTTTGTGATATGTAATTTTACTATGCTAATGTTAAAACTTTCCTTTTTATTTAAACAGAAAAGGGGAGGTGATGTGGGATTCTTGTCTGTATGCTGTAATGATCATTGGTTAATAAAGAAGTTGCTTTGGGATTGTTGATAGGTAGGCAGGGAAAACTAAACTGAATGCTGGAAGAAAGGAGGCAGAGTCAGAGAGAAGCCATGTAGCTCTGCCAGAGACTGATGATAGAACTTTATCTGGTAAGCCACAGCTATGTAGTGATACACAGATTAATAGAAATGGGTTAAATTAATATGTGAGAGTTAGTCAATAAGAAGCTAGAGCTAATGACCTAAGTAGTGATTTAAATAATATAGTTTCTGTGTGATTATTTTGGTTCTGTGTGGCTGGGATGAACAAACAGCCCCTCCAGCAAATAATGATTATGCAAAACTCTTATTTTCACATGTGGTATTTGAGTAAGAGAAACATAAAGTCTAGTAGCTTACTGATAATTGTGCATGCCCAGACCTGTTTGTTTGGCATGAAGATACTTTTCTTCATGACGATTTTATATGTACATCACATTAGTCTTTATTTCCTGCCACATCTCCTGAAATGTACCAGCCATTCTCACTGAAATAAAATGTCCAGGAAGACAGGCTTGTATCTTCACTGAGGCATCTTGGAGTCTATGACTATTCCAAACCCATAGAGACTATCCATGCTTGGCATGTATACAGGAGCACATACACACACTTGACATAGAAAAAGAATTAAAATCCATACTTCCTGAACTCTGGTCCTTCTGTGTAACTTCCCTCTCTGGGGAACTTCCAATAACTGCTCACCCAGGAAACTGTGTTTGTGTTAGAATCTTCTAGCTGCATTAAAGCCCAAATTGATACAATAAGAAAGACAAAACACCTACTAGTCACGTATTTTAACCTGTCAAAAAGTGTTGATTCAGATCTTCATATACGTAATGGTTTCTTAAAGCTGAAATACTGTGACAGTCCTATGATTTCCAGGCCTACTGCTTTGTATTATCCAAGACAAGTTGAAAATAAAGTGTGAATAGGAAAAGAAAATAGAAAATTTAAATATCATCCAATCTCATAAGCACCCCCTCACCAGATATCTTACTGGATTAAATTCATCACAGTTGAGAAAGTTTTATACTTCTTCCACATTTGAAAATTATTCTGAGCTTTTAAAAGAAATCTTCAAGATTCTGCAATCCAAAGAATGGCTTTGTTGCCCCTCAACTTGGGTTAGAAACTTTAGGTTGGGGGTACAGCATTTTCCCTTTCATAAACTTACCTGACTTCAATATCTAAGTAAATTAGTGCATATACTAAAATCCAGCTTTTCACACTTGAGGTTTAGAGCACTTAATCCTGTCTTGCTGACCTCCTTCCTGATGCTCCATTTTAAACCTCTATTTAATTTTTTTCTATTTGCTTCAAATAGACTGATGGCAATAATAGACTACTTCATCAGGTAGAATGTACCTAATCCTTGCTATCATTTAGTAATTCATCATTGCAGAACTTTAGTACCATATAGTATGCCATCATTACAGTCCTTCAGACTTCAGGCCCATGTTGACAAAGACAATCTAGCATTGACTCTGGTAGAAAAAAAAGAAAACATGGGTGTTTGTTGCTCCTAGTGCATAAATAACAAGATTCTCCACAGGGTAAGTTTCCTTCCAACATTATGCTGCCTGTGATACTACTTCACAGTCTTTGTTAGATTGCAGTCTCTTTTATATTCTCCCACAAGAGCAACTGTATACAAAAGCTTTCTAAGGGAAAAAATAAAATACCTGTGTGCATGTGTGCTGTTCCGTCTTGGGACAGGCTTAGCTGGAATTAGAGTGTCGCTAAATCTTTTATTTAAAATATGAGGAAGGGATGTTCTTTCTAAATCTGAGCATTGTGGATAACTCCTCATGCTGTTAATAGGAACAACTAAACAACCACGGACATCTCCCTCGGATAGTAATAGATGCAATGCCCCTTCCATCAGCATCCAAATAAATAGAATCAAATCTGAATCATTTTCCATTTACTGAACACCATAGACATGCATCCCTCCCTCCAAGGTCTGTTGCAAAAATGGTTCCTCTTTCCTCTTGATGCTCCCATGGGCTAATTTCATTTTCACTTTTCCCAATCCCACGAGAGTACCTGGAACAAAATACCATGGTATGATGAACCAGATAGGGTAATGGCAATCCATCACTGCATACTTCTTATCTTAGTTCCAAGACAGTAGCATCTTTCGGTAGCTTGAAACTGCTCATTATATTTACACCTTGAAACTATCTAGTGCTAAAATTCAGGATTTCCCCATTCCTGGATAGTAGGTGGTTAGACATTTACCAGCAGAACCCCAAATGTAAGGAAAAGAAAAACAAGCACACATCAAAATAACATGTTGCATGTTCCAACACATCCACTGCTCCAGGAATTATCTGCACATTCCTTTGCCTAAGTTCAGGTCTAAGACAATAACAGGCAGGCAAGGTTTTCACATCACAGAGCAAGTTGAGGGCTCCAGTTTACTTCTTAAAAAGAAACAAGTCCCTCACGGCTTCAGGCACAACCCGATCCCTTAAAGAATTACACACAAATGTAGTCTTTCTTTTGTTCAAGAGTTTTTGAAAATTCTTGACAGAATAAACACCCAATTTGAAAATAAACTTGGTTATAAAAGTGTTCACTGAGAACTGTGTCCTATAAGACAACAGGACAATACAGAGGAAGTAACGAAAAAAATAACCAAACAACTAAATAACTAACTAAATAAATAAATGGTGTGGTTATTATGCAGGATTCTGTAGACTCTAGATCAATTTTATTGTCCTAGCTCTTTTCACTGCTAAAGATCTGATAACGGTATCACATTTTAAGGAAACTACTTTGGAGTACATTGAATTTTTAAGAATCTGTTTCTTAAAAAAAGTTACATCTCATAGTAAGTGTTCCTATGGTTGCATTTGGGAAATTTAACTGGCAGGTGAACAGTTATGATGATTGCCTTTTGCTAATGTTCAGTTACATGTGATTGCTGTCTTACGTCAATTTGAATGCTGAAGTTGTTTACGTCATAGAGTTAATCAGGGCATACTAAGATAGGGACACACAGTGGTTACGTGGGAGTCTTGTTCTGCTATTTTCCCTAAGCTCCCGGGTGAAGATGAGGCTGTTGTACTTTGCCTTGTGATGTCCTGCCATACGCCCCATGTTGAATACCTTAAGAAAGGTAAAGAAAGATGACATCCACTATAAAATTTCCAGTAGAGAGTTATCATGTGCATATATACACAAGCATTCCGACAAGTCCACAAGCAATGCTATTAGAATGCTTTATCAGCCACAGCTGGGCAGCAGCTCCCTTTGGGAGCATTGCCAGTGATGGGAATGCCAGTCTTGGCAAGAGAAATTTATAAGACACATAAATTATTTAAAGCTATGTATATAAGGCTCCACTTGGGATATTTTATCTCCTGAATCCATAATTCTCCTCTTAATATATGTATATGAAATATTTAATCAAACAAAAGCTTTGGTGTTCAGGATACTGATTCACATTGCAGTAAGATACTACCCTACTCTCCTGTGGTTTCAGGTATTGGATGATGCTGTTATTTGTGTTCAGGTTCCTTTTGACGTTCATTGTTTGTGTCCCAACTTTTTCTGGGAGTTGTGTTGAAAAATATTTAAATATTAATAATTAAGTTAAACATTGTAGATGTTGTTCCACACAGTTTTATTGAGTAGGTTGGACAGCCAAGCTGTTAGAGCTACATAACACATTGTCCTGTTTGGAAAGGTATCAAGGGATAGAATTAAAAAAAAAAAAAGATGGGGATAGAGCAGACTCTTAAAAGGTTCATCCCCAACTTTTAGATCTATGAACAACATGATGAAAACATCTTAAAATTTTATCAATTGTTTTTTTTTCAAGCTATTCACAAGGAGATCCAGTGTGCATATTTGAATAATTAGTTTGATCAACAATCCACTTTAGGAACAATGAAAAGCCAACAGCTCTTGTTTTCATTTTGGGCAAACGACTCCATACAGATCTATTGTTTTTTCATTAAGCTGGGACCTTTTATAAAAGACAAGTTTAACGCCTATGATCTACAACCCATCAATCTGCTTCTAACAGAATAGTCAGAAACGATGGAGCAGCTCCCAACCAAGAATTTCAAGTTTGGATAGTATAGAGAAAATGCACATTTATCTGAGGGCAGTTTCTTTGTGAAAATCAGTTAATTCCACACTGGGACTTTTGTCATGGAATTACAGGGCCTGGTCTAGAAAGACAGTTCAACCCTTTAGCCCCACAGACTATGCTATCTCCCTCTGCAGCCCAGGCATATAAAATATCACTTCTGACATTTCAGAATAATTAAAATGTCCCCTTACTCTTGATTTTGCCACTATCTTAGACCAGTGTCAGCTGGACAGTGGTGATAAATGGGGGTATGTGTTGTTTTTGCATAAATAATCTAAAAACAAATAGCCTATAAATTAAAATCTTACAATCAGAACCTAGGAGATAGCACAATGAATCAAGTGCTTGCTGCTTATTACTGGAGTTTATATCCTTAGCATCCATGTAAAATCTGGGTGGGCATGGGGACCTTCCTGAAATCCCAGCACAAGCAGCAAGCTACCTAGCTTGACTGGTCAAATCACTGAATTCAGGGTCAAATAAGAGAAACTTTTCTTGGTATATAAGGTAGAGAATAAACAAGAAAAGCGCCCAATGCCAACCTCAGGCTGCCACATTCTATGTAAACATGTACGCTCATGTACACACAGTCCCCACACAGGCAAACATGCACATATACACTACACACAAAACAATAATATGAACAGAAATGGAAAACATATATAAAAATAAAGTTTCGACATCATTAATCATTGGAGAAATGCAAGTGACAAGCACAATAGTGTTACATGCCTATAGCTCCAGTTGTCCAAAAGGCTGAAGTAGGTAATTGCTTGAGTACATGTATTCAATAACAGGATCATTCTCTGCCCCCCCAACATTGCAGGAAAATGATTATGATGAAATAATATGTTACGTGCTGACAAGAATGTAAATAAAGGGATTTTGGACAATGTTGGAAGAATGTAAATTGTTTCAGCTGTCCTAAGAAACAATCTGGAGGCTCTCGAAAAAATTAAAAATACAACTACCATATGGCTCAACATTCCTGCCTCTAAGTATTTATCCAAAGGAATTTAAATCAGGAACTCAAAGTAATGTCTGTTCTCCCATACTGACCATGGCATTGTACATAAGAAACAACTTAATCCCACTGGTGAATAACATGCAATGTAGACTTACAGAGAAATTTTATTCAGCTTTTGCTTAGTGAAACCAGCCTGAACAAACGTCACATGCTATGTGATCTCACTTACACGCAGAGTCCTTGATCTCACAGAAGCAGACAGTAGAATGTTGGCTTTCAGAGGCTGCAAGAGGGGAGATGGGAGGTACTGTGGTTTCAGGACAAATTCTCCCCTAGGTGTTCAATTGCGTGTTGTTTTCCATATGGTGGTACTAGAGGATTCAAGAAATTCACACGGCAAGGTAGAACTAAAGAAAGAAAACCCTTGAGGTCATGGTATCCCTGGTAGTGTGTCCTGTATATTTCTCTGCCACCATAGTGTGAAGAGTTATCCTCCTGCTGTCCCCTGTCACCATGATGGGCTGTTCAAGTTTATGGGAGCAAGCAAACCATGTGCCAAAGCTTCTGAAATAAATATTTTTTTCCTGAAGTTGTTTTTGTTACAGTAACACAGAACTGGTTAGTACAGGAGGAGATGGTTGAAAGGGATAAATAGGTCCGACAATGATGATGCTCTCTAGGCTACAGTATCTAGCCAACAGCATTGTGTTGCATGCTTAGAAAGTACTGAGTGTACACTGTATTACAACAAACATTCATTCCTTATGCACATAATAGTAGGACAGTAGACATTATGAAAGATAAAGGATGTGACAATGGCCTTGAGAGCAGTAACATTTTTGGAAGTCATAGGCTTATCCCTGTTGAGTTCCATAAATCTTGCATGCAGCTTTCTATCCCAATTACACTTCAACAAATTAATTTAACATAACCTATGTTTACTCATATGAACACCAACAAAACAAAACAAACTAGTAAGCTGTTGAATGCAAAAGGAAGACAAAATCCTTCTTGAAGCTTAATTCTTATTTGATTACAGATAAATACAGAACTTTGACAAAAGTTAATTTAACAAAGTTAATTACAGTAAGGCTGACATTTCCTAAAAGACAGTCTTAAAAAACATTACAGAGGAATCTGAATTTTGAAAGTACAGGACAATTGGAATCAGCAATGTTTTTCTAACTTCTATGTACCTATGTCTCCCAAAGGCTCACGTTTTACCACATTGCTTTCTCTCTGACTGACCCTCTGGTACTGTATGGTATACAGATTGATGAGTGTGTGTGTGTGTGTGTGTGTGTGTGTGTGTGTGTGTGTGCATGATAGAGACAGAGACAGAGAGGGAGAGAGAACATGTGGAGGTCAGAGGTCAATATCAGGGGTTTCCTCAATTACTCTTTGTATTATTTTTTGAGACAGGGTCTCTTACTGAACCTTGAGATTACTGATTTGGCTAATTTGGCGACCTGGCAATCCTCAGGGATCCTTCCAATTTGTCTCCACATCCCCACAGCTTGGGTTGGTGTAGGCCATGGTCCCTGGCATTTTAAAGTGGGGTCTGGTGATCATAATCAAATTCCCATGCTTGCATAGCAAGCACTTTGCTATTGAGCGATCTCTTAGCCCATCCTGCTCTTTCTGTTCATGTGTTCTGTGTCTGTTAGGACACATAATTACCCAGATTCATGTTTATATATGCAAATATATGTACATGCTTTCTTCTGATTCCCTTCATATATATATATATGTGTGTGTGTGTATGTGTGTGTGTAGGTGTGATGAAATATTTCACAAAGTGTTGATATTATTTCTCATGAGACAAAGTCATTTACCCCACATAATATATTGATCCTTATTGGGCAATTAAAAATGATATAATGTTACTATTGAGAATACAGTCTATAATGAAGCCTTAACTGCATCCTAAAATCCTTCATGACGTCTGTCCTCCAAGTTCAGATCTAGACTCACACACTACATCTCATCATCATTATTCCTGATCTCCTTTTATCCAGGCACCATGATGATGAGGCATTGTCATTTTAAAAGCTCTGCTTTGTGTGGAGTGGACATCAACTTGGATCTGGTTAATTATTTTTTCTGGTGTGTTCATATTTAACATTTTTCACTTACAAAGTACATAGATGATGTCACATCTATTTGTACATGTTTTCCCATTGTTGCAGTATCACATTTGATTAGTTGAAAAAGGCAGTGGCTTCTAAAGTCTTCCATTTTAATGTAGATAATTTGAGCTACACTTTTAAGGCCCTGGGAATACTTTCCTGTCCAAAATCTTTATGAATCTATTGATGGCTCTTCCTGGACCAAGTCTTATTCTGGCTGTGAAATGATCTGCATTCCTAAGGCACTGCAGCAGCTACAGCGAAATTCTATTATAAGACCCTGCTAACAAGCCAGGAAACATTTATGGTTAAGACTGTCCTTGTCATTGTTTAGTAGCAAGTTTCTGAGGTGACACATTACCAGTGGGAAGCTATATGGTTGGAGGGATCGGTTATTTTTCTAGAACAATCAGATTTATTTAAATGTGAAAGAGATAACATATGGCTCCAAGAGACGGTCTCTGTGGTGGAAGCACTGGCATTATGTAAAATCTCCATATGTTTTTCCTTGTACCAGTCATCCTTGGAGCTGGGGATGACAAGGATCTAGGAGATGACAAGGATCTAGTCCCAGCCTGTAACCCCAAGAATAGAACTGATAAATCACCACTATTAGGAACTTGAACAAGCCCTGCATGACCCTCAGCCTCTCCTTTGACTTTGTCATGGCTGTAGATACTGAGAGCTGGAATCAAGAGCCACAACACGGATGCTGCCCAGGCTGCTGAATCATTGTGGCACCCGCTATGCTAGAGGGCTGTTTGATCGGCCAAGGACTTGGCATGAGTGAAATAAGCTCTTCTGAGCTCTTGTGTTCTGAGGTCATTCCCACTGTAAAAGTCTCCCAACATCAGTTTGGTTTTTTTTTTGTCTTCATCAATGAATTTTCTAAGAATCTTCTTTGGCTTACCATGATGAGTTATTAGCTGTATTATACTACTAAGTTTTAAAGTTATGGAGAAACAATGACTACAAACTGTTTAGTATACCCCATGTATACATATACACCCTCATTTTCTCGGAGTTCAGGGTGCTTATTCACAGGATATAAGCTGGCCAGTACCTGACCATCATGGAGTGTTTACTCCAAGGAAATTTCACATCTATAGCCCAATCCTCTTGTCCCTGTGCCCTGTCTCTTGCCAGCCCCAGAGCTGGTTGGTAATACTCAACAGTGGATGCCTAGCTATCTTCTGTATCCAGTTTCTGCTGCTACTCAGAGGCAAGCAGGTGACCCAAGACTGATAGAGGGAAACTGAGAAGAAATTAGAAGCAAGAGCTAAGAAATGCTTCTTGTTCTTAAAACTATATGCATTCCAAAATAAATATGTACATATGATCGATAAAAGATAGGCACTCAAATGTGTATAGTAGCACTCTTCACTGTTCTTGCATGTCCACAGGAGAATTGACAGAGTAGTACTATACACCAAAGAAAATAATTTCAAAATAATACATAGTGGGTGGGTACCATTAATAGAATGAGTAAAATAATCAGAAAGGTGGCATATGAGAAACTTATTGGGTACTAATTACATCCTGCTTTTTCTTCAATATGCTGGGAATATTCACTGTGAACAAATATATCATGAATATATATATATATATATATGTATATACGTGTACACAAAATATCTATCTATCTATCTATCTATCTATCTATCTATCTATCTATCCATTGGTGTTTCAAGACAGGGTTTCTTTGTAGCTTTGGAGCCTGTCCTGAAACTAGCTCTTGTAGACCAGGCTGGCCTTGAACTCACAGAGATCTGCCTTACTGTGCCTCGCAAGTATCAGGATTAAAGATGTGTGCCGCCACTGCCTGGCTCATGAATATATATGTTAAGATATATGCTGTGGTTTTCCTTGCTAAAAATTTTTTAAAGAAATTGTTTTAAATTTTAAAATGTGTGTGTGTGTGTGTGCACGCGCGCGTGTGCACGCGTGGGCTACATATACACAAAAATGCATGTGTCCACAGAGGTCAGAAAAGCTTGTGTCAGCTCTATAGGAAGAAATCGAGACAGAGACACACAAAAGAAAGTAGCTTTTCTTTTCCTTCCCACAGCAACAGAGAGTTGTGTGAGCCCTGACCCACAGAAATATGGCAGCCTGTATTGGCCATGCCAGTACAGTCTATGGGTGAGAAATAACACTCTGTTGTTAATGCAACCAAAGTTGATAATCAGTTGACCCAGGGTTCCTATTTTGGAACCCACTTTGGTCTTTCTCTTTTGGAAGGAACACATATTATCTCTGTTAAATTAAGAGTCATTAAAGTAGCCAAAAGTGGTGGTACACACCTTTAATCCTAGCACTTGGGAGGCAGAGGCAGGGTGATCGTGACATGTTCAAGTTCACGGTCAGCCTGGTCTACAAAGTGATTTCTGGGACATCCAAAGTTGTTACACAAAAAAAAAAAACGATCTCTCAAAAAAACCAAAAGAAAAAAATCATTAAAATAACTCTGACTGGAGATAAAGTCATTCAGCACTGTAAAGAAAAATGTTGAAAGGATTGTGAGGGAGAGTGGCTGTGAGGGTAAATGACTCTCAACAGTTTTCCTCGTCTGGTTTCTCCAGTCAGGTCTGCTAGGCGCACCAACTTCCCTGCGTTCAAATGCCACCTCTTCAGAAGCAGCCTCTCCATCCACACCTGCTTCCATCCCATTCACCTCCTTCAGCACACCTAGCATCTGAGATTGCACTTGTTTCCCTTCTAGAACACTGGATTTTCCATCTCACTGAAGGGAGGACTCCATAGTGTCTGAAACTAGTTGTGGCAAAGAAAAATCCATACACAGTTTTAAAGTAGAAGAACAACAACAACAAAAAAATGTGTACCTTGGCAGGCAATGTTGGGGCTCCGTGAGCTACCTGCTGGGTTGTTTTTGATCTTTTTCTCTGCTCCTCCCATCACCCTGTTTCTTGCCTTTACTTCTTGCTAATGTACTCAGACCACAAAGGAGGCTTATCCTGTTGGAAGTTCCCCCTTTCTTACTTTCATCTGAAATTAAAGGGGATAACTCTTACCCAGTTATGTCCTCAAAGTTACCTAAAGTTCTCAGTTCTATTGTTTTTTTTTTTTCATTTTTTGAGACAGGGTTTCTCTGTAGCTTTGGAGCTTGTCCGGGAACTAGCTCTTGCAGACAAGGCTGGCCTTGAACTCAGAAAGACACACCTGCCTCTGTCTCCCCAGTGCTGGGATTAAAGGCGTGCACCACCACCACCCGGCTCAGTTCTACTTTCTAGTTGCACTGTCTGTTTCTATAAAGGAATTGTAAGGAATCAGAAACTATGCACCATTTATAACTGGTGCATACATTCAACCCCTAGTCATAACATATGAATAATTGCAAAATAACACATTGGGAAGTATTCCATTTATATAACGAGGTCAAAGACTTACGAGGTTTGAACATCCGACTGAACACCAGTACAGTACAGCACATCCACTTCAATTAATATGAGCAGGGAAGTGACAACATAGGTGTATGGCGGCACAGCTTAACCTGTGAGGAGCACTGATGAGCCAACGCTGCAGCAGGGCATATTTCAAAGTATGGAGATGGAGCTGTCATTTACCTTAATCAGGACAATGAGCATTATCTGTAGTCTGTCTGTGAAGAAAAACATGCCATGGAAACAGACGGTAGGAATTTAACAGCTCCTTTCCAACCCTGTCAGTCTGCATAAACACACAGGTGTCCCTGTGACATGTTCGCCCCTTAAGCCATCACAACTAAAAATACTTCCCCGCAAGACTGCCACAGGGTGAAGACTTTGAGTTTAACATCACATATCAGCTCTGGCTGTAGCTTTCTCCCCCCTCCCTTTTTTTTGCAATGATGCTTTGAACTCGTCCCCTCGAAATTGAAACTGACAATTGTGAACTAAAGAGATTTAAGAGAACAAAGGTCCCCAAGCTTTTCTTTAAGCCCAGTTAGACAGGCTTCATGTACCTTTAGCTCAGCTGAGGACTAGCGAGTGTATCTTAGGTATAGAGTAAATTGAAACACTTCAGCGAAGATGATAGAATGGAAGGCCTTCACCTGTCCTCCAAATATTTGACCACTTTTTCCTCATATCACAATTTGCTTTAAACTAGCAACTGGGCATTTCCCATCTGATGTGACTTCTGATACTGAGATGAAACATAGAGCGAGGAGCTCTTCAAAACCAGATGGGGTAAAAGAAATCATTATGTGGCTAGCGGAAGAAAATAGAACCAGGAGGCTGTGGACTGATATGATCCTGGAAACGTGTATACATGTGTCTTTTGAATTTTTTCTAAAGGGTAGGAGGAAACTGGGTTGGTAGCTACGGAGGGCTGAAGTTGTGAAGAGAGTTTCTTTCTTAGGAAAACTAAGAGTGTATAGTTTAAAACAAGTAGCAGTGCAAGAGGCAGAGAGAAGCATAAAGTTATTTCTCTGCAGAAAATGGACAGGGTGACAATGAGCACCATAAGAGGGATTGGAGTCACAAGGAGTGGAGATGGTGCATTCTGAATAAAAGCAAGGAAGGCTGAGAGCAGGGGTACAGACGAGGATGGTCCTATGGTGGCCATGGCTGCATCCCTTTCATTTTTCTTAGTGACTCAAAAAGCAAGAGATTTTCCTGAGTGGAAATGAGAGAAAAAGAGAAGGTATACAGGGACTAATTAAAGAACAGCAGAGAGAGTGGATGTGGGAAACACAATCAGCTATGCAGCAACTGGGAGGACTGGGCGTAATTTGTGGCCCTGAATGTAAAGCATTTCTCCATCTGCCTTTAACTGGGGGAGTGTAGGCAAGTGTGGGTGAAGGACTGAACAAAACCAAGATTAGTGTTTCGCCAAGTGAAGGCAAGGATGAAGAGAGAAAATGCGTAGAGAAGAGGACCAGCTGTAATGGAGACAAGAGTCTTAGTTGAAATCAGTTGTGAAAGCCATGGGAGATAAGAAAAAGTAGTAAGATCTATGGGCATCGAGTCTCAGAGGATAGGAGAAATGGTGAAGTTGAAGAAGTACGTACAGGACTAAAAATAAGGGTTTACACAAGAAATGGTTCCTATCTCCACAGGGCCCCATGTATATGGATGGTGGCCAAGTGCGCAGCAGAGATGGTCACCTCATTGTTATGGCTGCAGTGGAAACAGTGAACACACACCAGAGCTGAAGGCAACTTGTCTATGAAGGTAAAGATCAGAAAAACCAGTGCCATGGTAGAATGCCTACATGATATGCCCAAGGTTCTGGATTCAGGTCAAGCAGTTCAAAGAACCATGAAAAAAAGAAAAGGATTATTAAAAAAGCATAGGGCCAGGTGTGCAGATATACATCGTCAATCGCAACAAGTGAGAGGAAGAGATATGCAGATCTCTCTGAGTTCAAAGCTAGTATACATAGTGAGTTAGAGGCCAGCTAGGGATACATATTGAGACCCGACTCCTTTTTTTTTTAAAAAAAAGACATAAAACCCCTGGGGAAAAAAATACCCAAAGGGAGATTTCTAATGTACATCTTTACAACAACAGGCTGTAGAAAAGATGTTAACAGTTCAAGACTTCAATGTGGGAAAGTTCTAGAATTTTCCCAGCCAAGCTCATTTTATAGGTAAATAGCTGAGACTCAAAAAGATGAAAGATGTGCTTAACGGTCACTTTTTAATGGGGAACATGATTATCTTTATGGTGGTTGAGTTACATGAAATTGATAATGAAGGGAAGAAACTGGTCAAGTCTTGCCAACCTTGTATAGACCAACTTATGCACTCCAGTTTCCTTTCTTTCACAGTCATTTGCTAAAGAATCGCAGACATAAAAGAATTTTAAAAATAAACTACTGCCTACGCATTCCTCCTTATATTTCTAAATTTAATCTAGGAAGAGTGTGCAAGAAGCTAAGTTGAATAACAACAAAGAATCTACTGAAACTGGATTCGCCTCTAAGGAGTTGATGATAAAGAATCCAAAGGAACAGTTAGTTGAGAGCATCTGTCACAAGGGTGGAGCAGGATTACTGCCAGCCCTCAAAGTAAGGTGACCCAGGAGGCCATAAGTGGATTACGATTATAAACACGGTGCTTAAGGATAAGGAATTGCACTACTTAAAGGAAGCAAGAGAATGACCAGCAAGGTGTCTATAAAAACAAACCAAACCAAAACCCAGACCCACAGATGGCTTTAACTCTCTACCCCTTTCCCACAGGAGAATATCCCCACCACCTTTAGGGTGGATGCTATTGGATCACAATGACACTTGCAGGGAAGCACAGGTCACTGCCACTTTGTTGCTTCAGATCTCTTGCTAATGAAACTTGGCTTCTTGTAAGATATGATCAGAAAGAAAGGCTGTCCTCAATAAAGGACACATACATGGAATCCCTAGAGGTCATGTTTCTTTCATACATCAATACATCAGCACTGCTGCCTTCTGCACATCACTGTCTGTAGCTTGTGGGCATAATTAATGAGTTCATGTTTGAGAGATGACAAGTTAAATGCTTCCAGGGATGTGCATATCCCCTGCCCTGCCCTGAGACTTTTATCACTTGGTCCAAGAGTCAGGGGAGCTGCCCAGCCTGCAAACAGGACAGGATGGAAGTACCAGAGTTAAAAACACAGAAGCAGCCCTTAACTAAAGAGGAGCCTTTGAAAATATCCTGATTTCCTCACTTCACAGTGGGTAAACTGAGGCATAATACGTATTGCATTTCTGAAAGTCAACTGCATATTTGACTGACATGGATGAACCAACGAAAAATGTCAGAGAAAGAAAAGAAAAAAAACATAAAAGTACATGCAAGCAGGGGGCAAATGTGTAAAAGAGCCCAGAGAGGGTACCAGAAGGGTTGGGAATGTAGTAGACTGAGAGTCAGAGCCCTCAGTTACATATGATTGTCATCTAATCGTCACGGTAGCACTACAAGTTTAATGTCCCATATTGCAGCTGGAGAAAGTAGAATTTAGGTTAAGTCTAAGGTGTAGATTGAAAAGGAGTAGGGTGTGTGTGTCAAGCAGTATGAGTACAAAATACACACTCTGCCACAAGTCTGCTCTCTTGCTATTGTCTCTGTATAGTACACAGACACAGTTATTTCAGTTATGTATAGTTGAAAACAAAACTAGCATGAAGTTATGAAAGATACACACACATAAAGTAGGAGTGACCATCAGACATGGTCACTCCCAAATGCGGAGGCTGTAGCAAGGCTATGAAAATGCCAATGGCAGTGCTGAGCAGGCTGAAGATCTGGCCGGGAGCAGAACTCATTCTTCACTGTAGCATCTCAGTCAGTGGACAGTCTACTAGAAGAGATCGGAGAGAAGGAAAAGCAGAGGAGGGGGGGTGTGTATTTCTCTTGTAAAGCTAAATAGTAATAGATGCAATTAGAGAAAATGTGAACATGCATGCAAGTGTCAGAGAGGAGAGTTGAGCCATCACCTCACACCACTGGCAAACTAAATGGGAAAAGACAATTTCACATCTTGCAGATGATGTGTAATAACCCAAAGCTCATAGAACAGGACTGGGTTTGCATCTGTCCTGTTTCCCAGCAGTGTTACACAAAGGCAAAAAAAAGTGCAAGATGATTTATTTGAGCGTGATTTATATAGTCAAAAACTTTATAGAGGTTAGTTTTCTTTTAGCTCATTCATTTTACTCCTTTTATTAATTTTTAAAGTTAGAATATAAATTAACGGTGTTTTATGTACTTGTGTCATTATGTTTTGTGTTACTTCATCCTCTCCTCTTGCTCTTCCATGGTGCCTTCTGCTCCCACTCACTGGCTCACGGTCTTGTACCAACTCCACCTTCTGCTTTCATGTCACACATCATTCCTCTTCTTTCCCCTCCTTTCCTTTAAAATCTCTTCTTCCTCTCATCCTTTCTTCTCTAGTTCCTTATCACACATGTGCCCCCCCACACCTTCAGGTAAGGACTCAGACCTTAAATAAGCACATTTATTTATGTACATTATCTTAAGGTAATCTTACTTCAGAGCTTCTGTGTGCCTGTGTCTTGACTATGACATAATGTCTGTGTTTTCAACATGCAATGGCATATTGTAAGTATAAGAGTTTTGGGTTTTGAAGCATTATGAGTTTCAGGTTTTCACATTAGGGATGCCCAAGTTCTATAATCCGTACTATCATACCCTAACATACTACCAACCAGCAACACGAGAAAAACTTTTGCTGATACCCAACAAGGAATCTCTGTGATATTTCAATAACTACAGTAGTACATATTCTTCATAATAGAATAAATAAATTGGTAATGGCAGAAGTCAGATCGGTGACTTGTGGGTGATAACGCATGATTGAAAGAAGCCAAAAGGAATGTTTTAGGGTTACATAGATGTTTTGTCTTTAATGGTATGTGGTTATACATATGTACACATTTGCAGTAACAAATGTAACTATATAATTTAAAGTTGAGCTTTTAACTTTATGTAAATTATACTTAATTTTATTTTAAAAATAATTTCATTACAGGATTTATAATGAGATGAGAATAGATGGGTAAATTTTTTGTTGTAGCTTCTTGTTTAGCTAAAGTTCTGAGCAGTGCTATTTCATGAACAAAGTCCACACGGCTCTATCTTCTCAATACTGAGTAATTTTCGAAATCTATAGCACTGTAATTTCTCTTGGTGAGAAATGAAACCACAGCAAAACTTCAAGGTTCCTTCTAGAACAGAGTATCATCTTATATATTTATTTAGACAGAATCTAAGTAGCATTTTTTTATCCTACTAAAGTTATTTCCATCTGGCACATTTGTTGATTTTTCATCATGGGTTCATACTAGAATTAACTTGGGGGATCTAATAGTTAGAGACTATATAACTACCTCACAATGTTTTAGGAATACTGTAAGTTCAGTTTTGTTCAAAATAAGTTGTGAACATATGTAGTTTATTGCAATAAGAGTTGAATATAAGTGTTTCACTTAATACCTAGTAAGAAAATGCAGTTTGTGGAGATTAACTGGGGGAAATGGAGTGAAAATAACTATCTAGATCTACCATTTGCATGTCTACCTTGTGAAGAACACTTGAGTTGCTTCAGATAGGCAATCACACTGAATTCTTGCAGCACCCAGTTCGAAGGAGGCGATTACTGTATCACAGGTGGTAGGCGAAGACACTGAGGCTCATATAAGTGAACAAATCCAAAGATCAGAGCTAGCACATCAGAATCCCATCCTATGGCCAGTGAACTCCATCATCTCTATCTTCACTGCCTAAGAGAAACATCAGCTGATTTGCTCACTCAACAGTTTTTTTTGTGATTTATTTATTTATTATGTATACAGCATTCTGTCTGCAGGTCAGAAGAGGGCACCAGATCTCATTACAGATGGTTGTGAGCCACCATGTGGTTGCTGGGAATTGAACTCAGGACCTTTGGAAGAGCAGCCAGTGCTCTTAACCTCTGAGCCATCTCTCCAGCCCCACTCAACAGTTTTTAAATAGTGCCTTCTCCTTCATGTACTAATGACACAATTTTCCCTGCAGTTGGTGACTTTAAAGAATTCCTACAAAGAATTCTTTGATGATTGCCTTTTCAGTAAGTAGAGCTTAATATCCCTGTCTCTAGATACAGAGTGGAGTTAGTGATTTATGGTAGAACATAGAATAAAGTAAAGACAGTATGCCACTTCTGGGACTAGGTCACAGCACATTGCCTCTTTTCCCTGACTCACCCTCCTGGATTATTATAATAGGAGGAAATTACCTGACATTTGGAGAGCACTTATGCAGCCCTGTGAAGGGATCTATTAAACTTCCGGCCAACAGCCAGTCATGTGAATGAGTTTGAAAATGGTTTCTCTTCCACAGACCTCATCAAGACTTCAGCAATGCTCAATCTCCTGATGACACACTCAGAGAACTTGAACGAGAGATGTACAGCTAAGATGCTTTTGAATGCCTGATTCAGCATTATGATGGGATTAAAAACTGCTTGCTATTTTAAGCCAATAAGTTTGGGAGTCATTTACATAATATCATTAAATAGGTAAGGATATGTTTACCAAAAACTAACAGTATGAGATATATTAAGAAACAAAGGGCTGAAAGGAAACAGGTGATACAATTTGAGGCATGCTGTTAGGGAGGATATCTCTAAGGCACTTCAGTGAAGACACAAAGGAAAATGTGTTCATTAGCATTGGAAACATGAAAATAGTTGGTTCCCTGATCAAATCAAGTGCAGCAGAGTGTTAGAAACCAAAGCCCAATAAGAATTAAAAAAAGAATAAGTGAATAGGATATAGGATCAGACCCATACACCTTTCTAAAAATTTCAGCTACAAAAAAGGACAGAGCTGTTGGAGAAATTAGCATAGGCAGGACACGACCATTGATAGTAGCGGTGCACTTTTAAGAAGGGGAGCATTCATTTATACATGCAGGAGCATGGGAAAAGTCCTATGAAGAGGAGATAAAACATGATACTTAGTTCAAACAGGGATAGAAAACAAGAAATCAGACAGGAATGGGATTTTTTACATCAGGACAATAGGAGATATGGTTGGCTGAACACTAGGATAAGTGTGTTTGAAGTTCTGTGGCCCTAAGAATGCCGGGATAATGACCAGTGCTTATTGATAGAGTAATATTCTCCTCATAGACACATTTGCATTCTAATTTCTAATTATGCAACTGTTAATTAAAATATTGAAAAAGTACTCCAATTGGGCTAATATTTATTTTTAATGTAGTGATTTGGGATTTGAGTAATTACAAAAAAAGATTTGTATATTCTTTCTTATGTATGTGTGAGAGGGAGCACACATACGTGTGCATGAGTGTGGGTGCCCCCAGAGGGCATCCTCTGGAGCTGGAGTTAAAGGCAGTTGTGGCAGAGCATGATACACTTACAATTGCTGAGCCACCTCTTCACCTCCCCAACAATGCTTTAAATGTTGCAAAGGATTGAACCGAGAACTTTGCCAATGCACGGAAAACCCTTTCCCACTGGGATCAATTCCATGGCCAAGTTTGTAACGTTCAGTTTGAGACAGTATTTTACAAAGTTTCTCAGACTAGTTTCACTATATATGTGCAAACTCATTACATAACCCTGGACTCACCTTAGACTTGTGTTCAGATGCCTCAAACTCCTGAGGAGGAAGTGATGGAGGAGGGCTATCTGTCTATTGTGTTATTTTCATTGGTCAATAAAGAGACTGCTTTGGCCCCTTGATAGGACAGAAAATTAGGTAGGCGGAGTAAACAGAACAGAATGTTGGGAAGAGGGCTATGAGGCAGATGCCATGGAGCCAGCCACCAGGTCAGACATGCTGAATCTCTTCCGGTAAGCCACCACCTTGTGGTGCTACACAGATTATTAGAAATGGGTTAATCAAGATGTGAGAGTTAGCCAGTAACTAACTCTCTAGAGATAATGGGCCAGGCAGTGCTTAAATGAATACAATTTGTGTGTTGCTATTTCCGGAGTTAAGATAGCTGTGCGGGAGCCGTGTGGGACGAAATATAGGCCTGCCTGCAGCCCCTCACTACATATGGCGCCCAGACGTGGACAACTGTATCCACAAAAATCCTGAGAAAGCTTGGGAATGAATAGAGTAAAGCATGTTTTTTTTGGTAGCAGCAATTTCTTGGCTCTACTCTGCTTGCTAGAGGCAAGCAAGGCTCTCATCTAAGAGAGGCTTCCTGACTCAGCTTTAGCTGCAAAACCTTGCAGCTCTTTAAGAGGTCCAGCCACGAAACACTTAAACGGTGTTGATGAAAAGCTGAATGCATGCTTTTCGGTTTTAAGTTGTAGCAGGAAAAAAGCTGTGTAGTTTTAAAATGTCGGCTTTCTGGGCTGTCCTGCCAAGGCAATCTCTGACTCTTTCAGGCAGGCAGTCCGACTGAGTGTGGTCTCTGAGCAGAATGCTGCAGCTTGTTTGCTAGCAAGGACCTTGAAATGCCATAGAGTTGTGGCAGTGAACACAGTTCTGGCTGGTATCTCAGCCATGAGACTGGAGAACTGGGGAGTGGGCTGGATCTAGCCGTCAAAGCCACTGCTCTCCATATTGCTTAGTAAATTAAAGGCTCATGGGAAGTATTGAGCTAGAAGACCTCACTCTTCCTATTCATCCATGCTCCATTCTTACTGCACGGGCCTTTGCCTGATGCTCATTGTGTCATGACTGAAACATTCTCCCACCTGCTTCCAGGCACCATAACCTGTTCCAGGAAGAAGAAACAAATTAAAAAGTAAGTTATCAGTAGATATGGACAATAAGGCTGTCATTGCGAGCCATGGACAAACTGATAAAGAAAATGTGGTGTGTACACATAAAGCAAAATATCATTCATCCATAAAAACAGTGAAACCCTTAATAGAGCTGGAGGACAGTATATTAGGAGAAAGTCATTCAGAAACAAATACTACATGTTCTCCTTATCCATGAAAATTTTAAAAAGTGAAGTAACAGAAGAAGAGAGTGGGAATCATAATCCCTGGGTTGGGAAGAGTAGGGGAAAAGGAAGAGAAGCTAGCTTACAGGTATCCAAAACAGGGAAACGGGAGCTATGGCGTCTGCGATGGCTGTTCTTGGTTGACTACAACTGGATGAGCTACAGCCTAGAAAGGGAGGGCACACCTGTGAGAGATTTTTCTTCTTGGTTTGAAGTGGGTGAATCCATTTGTAGTTCAGACCTTTGAGGTAGGAAGACACGTCTTTGATCCAGATCTTGAAGTGGGAAGACACATTTTTAAGCCGGATCACACTTCTGCTAGAAGTCTATACTATGTAAGGGTATGCAAGAAGGAAGACCTTTCTCTTTGCCAGATTGCCTTCACTTTGCTAGCGAGTCCATTTCTTCACTGGCATTGGATCCTGTATCTTCAGGATTCCAGTACATATCGAAGACCAGCTGAGACACCCAACCTTGTGGCACTAATTAGATTAGATTATTAGATTCTCAGACTTTCCATTCACAGCTAGTCATTGTTGGATTGGACTGAATCATATAATCACTCAAATAATTCCCTCATACATATGTACACACACACACACACACACACACACACACACACACACACATATTCATTCATTCATTCCATAAGTTCAGTGACTCTGGAGAATGTTGACTTAATATGGCATCCTATGGTACCTCCAGCAACTTATGACACATTTCAAAATGGCTAGAAGAGTTGAATGGTTCCTAACACAGAAAAATGAAAGGTTTCAGGGAAATTTAGAATGCCAGGTGTTAGCGATGCCAGATGAGCTTAGCTTGTCTCACACTGTGGATTTTAAGTAGGCTGGTGGATACTTGCATGGGTGTATGCAAACACTTTACATTCATTCATACATCTTAGGTAAGGGAGGCAAGAAAAATTCTTCCACTTTAGAGTTCCATTTAAGTTAAAAGAAGAGACTCCAGTAGAGACAAATGATGGTTTAACTCTAGTTGCAATACTTAATTAAAACACAGTGAATTTGCACACAGTTTTAGGATGAACATGAAATGAAGCAGTCTATACATGACAGAAAATATAGCACAGAAAGGTGACATCTATTGTCTGGTTTCACAAAACTAGTGTTTAGGCCTGCCTTTCTCCACTCTTTAAACATTCTGTTATGATTTATTGGGATGGGTTTTTTGTTTGTTTGTTCTTGCTTTTGTTTGCTTGTTGGCTTACTTTGTTGTGTTTTGTGGGGGATTCAACAGGGATGATGGGGGGGCAGGGAGGTGAACAGAAGTGGGGTGCATGATATGAAACCCTTAAAGATTTAATAAAGAAGTTTAAAAAGGTGCCCTTCTTCCCTCTTTCGAGTCCAAAGGAACCTTGATGACAGCATGGCCCCAGTTCTGGGTCTTCACACTGATAACCTTGATGAGAACACGGCCCAGTTCCGGGTCCTCTCGCTGGCCGAATCCTCTGCTTGGGACACTTGTCCTCTTGATTTTCACAATGCCGCCTTCTTTCATATTTTTCAAATCTCTGCTATGGAATCCTATTCCAGTACAGATACAGATTTCATGATCATTGTCATTGTATCAGTTTTTGAGATTATAACTACATTTCTCCCTTTCTTTTTCCTTTCTTCAATTTTTCCCATGGACCCCTCCTGGCTCTCTTTCAAATTCAGGCCTTTTTTTCACTACTTGTATTATGTATACATAATATATTCACACACACATATATACCTGTAAATATATAGTCATGTGTGCATATATATACACATATATGCGTATATACATACAAGTATATGTGTAAATATGTAGACATGTGTGCATACACATGCACACATATATACATGTACACACACAGACACACACACATATAACACACACACACACATATATATATATATATATATGGAGAGAGAGAGAGAGAGAGAGACCCTTCTCAGTCTGTGCAATGTACTCTTATTTATATTTTCAGGGCTGACCCTCTGCCGTTAGACAGCCAATTGGCGAGCTCTTCTCAATGCTTTCTTCGTAAACCAAGAGATTAGGAAAACTAAGGCATGAAGCACTGGGTGGAGGGGTTAAGTTTCTTGAACTCTTTTTATTTATTTATTTATTAAAAATTTCCACCTCCTCCCCGCCTTCCTTTTTCCTCCCCCTCCCCACCTCCCCCTCCCTCTCTAGTCCTAAGAGCAGTCAGGGTTCCCTGCCCTGTGGGAAGTCCAAGATCCTCCCCTCTCCATCCAGGTCTATAAAGGTGAGCATCTAAACAAACCAGGCTCCCACAAAGTCAGTCCATGCAGTACAAACAAAACCCAGAGCCATTGTCATTGGCTTCTGAGTCAGCCGTCATTGCCAGCCACATTCAGTGTGTCCATTTTGATCACATGATCCATCACTCCCAGTCCAGCTGGCCTTGGTGAGCTCCAATTAGATCAGTCCCACCGTCTCAGTGAGTGGGCGCACCCCTCGTGGTCCTGACTTCCTTGCTCATGTTCTCCCTCCTTCTGTTCCTCATTTGGGCCTTGGGAGCTCAGTCCAGTGCTCCAATTTCAGCAAGTACTGCCGTATTTCCTGCATGACCTGGAAGGATTTGCTACACGTATGCACCAGGACACATTCTCTTAGTGAATCACAGATATGCACCGGTGTGTACACATTTATATTTATGTGCTTAAATGTTTGACTAGCTTTACAGAAGTAAAGAAAATAAAAATCGTTGGTATCACCAATGCAGACTTGGGACTAGCTCTTCATCCACATATTGTTCTTCCATAAAGATATGGCAGATGTAAACATCAACAACAATAAAACGAATGGGGTAATAGTGAGTTTTGATTGCTTATTATTTTCTAGCAAAACTTAGTTACATATTTTTACAATTTAATTTTAATACTGGCTAAAAATAGTGATCTCTATCCTGTGTTTGTACATGTAATATATATATATTGAAGTTAGTCTTTGTAGGAAACAAAAATAAGAACATTTGCTTATTTTCTCAAAACATACATAGATTAAAAAAAGCATCAGCTTTGCTGAGTTTGATCTTGTAGCAGTGGATGCTAACAGCAGGTTTAATCACAGCCATGGCAACAGCTTTTGTGCTAATGTACAGAAAATTTAAGCCATTAAACTAAGAATTATTAAAGCATCTCAACCTGTACATCATTGAAATGCGTGTCCTCTAGAAATGCTAGAATCTCTCGTTGACATCACAGTAGGTCCACGGACACCCCACCCTGACAGATTTCTGAAAGTTCTGTCACAGAACATCCTCCAGGCAATACAGCCCCAGACAAGCTCTAAATTGGGGTCAGGGTGACCTCCTTCTGCATCATCACCCAAATCCCAAGCTGCTGACCGCCTTTGGCTGAACAAAACTGAGGAGCGAGAACCTAGGGTGCTAACTCCTACAGAACTGTGGGGACAAGACGGAGCCTATACAAGCCATTGTTCAGTGCATTGATAGAGAAAGCTGATTGTTACCCTGTAAAAACCTCCATGGAAGTTTTTTCCTTTGCTTGCCTGGTCTCTGTTTACAGCTGGTCCCCTGTCAGTCCTTCTGGCATGGCCTTAGGGAAGCCCTAGCTGAGCTATATCACTTCTCAGTCCCACTTAGACTAACTGATTCAAACAGTGTGCTGTCTCGTTTCCTTTGTGGCACACTGTATGCAACAAAGGTTATGACTAAATCACAACTCCTTTGTCTAAGAAGCTAACATTCTTGCTTCATTTTTGCTGCCAGGGTATGTTCTTGTGGACAGATAATTATCAAGATTCTCTTCCTTCCCAAATATACACCGAGTGTCTCACAGTTCAGTAAACACTACATTCTTCCGGTAGGAATGTTCTTCTAGTCTAAAAGCTCCCTTAACTCTCAAATGTCTCAAGGGGAAAGGTTTTCAAGTTCCACATTTTCAGATTTCCCCCCAAATGGGGTTCATACATAAAACCTGTGCTTCTCATGAACAGTTGTTAGTATTCAAGGTGACTTTATGAGCTCTGAGCACACTGGGCCTTCCAAGAAGTTGGAAGATGACACTGTGCCTAACTGTGACTTGAGTCAGAAGTGGATCTTTCCATGGTTCCTTGTATGTAGGTTCAAAAGGGAAAGAGCAGGAGTTCTAAAAGAAATTGAACCCATTTGAATTTATCCCTATTTTCAGGAGAGGATGGGGTAAGGCATCCCCTGTTCCTTAACCTTCTGGAAATTGGTCCAAAGTTATTTATGAGTACCACATGCACTGGCATCTGTAAAATATAAGCCTAGTGGCTTGGAGAGATGGCTCAGCAGTTGAGAGTGTCTGTTGTTCATTCAGAGGACAGTTGAGTTAAGTTTCCAGTACCTACATTTGGCAGCTCACAATCACCTGCAACTTAGCTCTGAGGATCCATTTCCAGGCCTCTGTGGGCATACACTCACATATAATTCACAGGCATACATTAAATCAAAATAAAATTAAAAGTATTAAAGATTACCCTGGGACTAAAATGATCATTTCCCCATAGACGTAAATTTTTTAAGTGAACTAGAAATGATCCCAACGGTAAAGGATCTATTTCTTCCTACATTATCTTCACATATTTGCAGAAAGATACTGCTGCAAATCATGAAGGCCTTTCAATATCCAAGATGCAGGTATGATATAAGTATCAGTTTGAGGAAGCTGAGGGAGCAATGTACTTCATTTTAGGAGATTCATTCTCCAGGGCCTTTTTTTCTCCACTACCGGTCTCTCCACGCCTAGTGAAAGGCCTTGCTTCCTTCTGAGGTAAAGCAAACAATACCCTTCAGAACATCCTTCAGTGGCTGTAGTATTGTAGTTGAAACCCCTAGAGCTGAATCTCCTACCTGGAAATTTCGAGTATTATGGTTAAGACTTCAACTTTACCAAAGTAGAAGACACTATGTCATTTCTAGATCACCTCATGTAAATAAATTAATCAATTTTGTTTAGCTATGATAGCAAATGAAGGACAGGTGGAATGGCTCAGTGGGTATTTGCCACACAAGCCTTGAATATCTGAATTTGACCCTTTGAGTCCATAAAATCTGGATGCAGTGGCATATATGCATAATCCCAGCATTCCTATTGAAAGATGGGAAGTGGAGACAGAGTTTTCTAGAATCTTCAGGTTAGCTAGTCTGGAGTACACTACACTGCAAAAGCAACAAAGGAGACCTCACCTCGACAGAAGCAGAAGGCAACTACTGACTCCTGAAAGTTGTCTCCTGACCTTTGATGCCTGATGGCACACGTCTGCCTGTACACACAGGCATGCATCCACAGAACTGATTAACTATTTATCATTAATAAATTAAGCATTTATATTTAATTATATTTAATAAAATTATCCGTATAATTAATTATACTTTAAAAGGAGCAAATAGAATTAGAAGGTTCCCAGGGGAGATAAAATTTACTTTGAGTAGAGGCAGCAAAGGGGGAGAGAGGAATTTGTCCCAGAGAAATGAGAAGACAGGAATATCATGTAAAACGAGACTCTCTCTAATAATAGGCCACTCGGGAATCCTAGCTTGCCTTATCTGATCTTAAATCAATAGTAAGAAAAGAAGACACTTCTGATGACAACATCCCGTAGAATCCCCAACATGTGTCTTCCATTCTTACTGTCCATTGATGTTTCTCTCCCAACAAGAGCAACTTAACTTCTTATTTTCCCAAAGCAGAGAATCTGAGCTTTGACCTGAGCGGCTTCTCTGTAGCCCTAGGAACAAGTAAGCGGCAGCTCCTGGAACCCATGGTTTTCTTTCTCTTGTTCTTTTCCATAAGCCTTTTTAATGTGTGAGTTTGTAATTTATTATTTATTGTTCTTTTTTGTTTTTTATTAAGACATTTTTTAATACACTCTTTTCTCATTTTACATAGCTATCCCCATTCCCACTCCGTCCCCTCTCCCTCTTCCTCCACCTTCTCCTCACTCTATCCCTATATTCACTCCTCAGAAAGGGTAAGACTTCCCATGGGGAGTCAACAAAGTCAGACACTTCACTTTGAGGCAGGTCCAAGGCCCTCTTTCTCCTACGTGCCAGTTCTCCTAGATACCAGTTCAAATACTGATCTAACACAGGACCAAATTAGATCCACTGAATGTGGTAGACAGTTGTGAGGCTTGGACAGTATTTAGAGCCACTGGCAGTGGGACCCGTATTTATCCCTACTGCTTTCTCTTGTTTTTAATTCTTCCTAAAGAGCAGTTTTTACATCCTTGCTTCACTTACAAGGCAATGGAAACCAAGCTTCAGTACCATTGTCTCTGCTTTCTTTTCTTGTATAACCTTTAGTCACTTTTTAAAAATTATTTTATTACTTTAAATAAATACCAATCCAAATTCCCACTCCCTCTCTTCCCCCCATTCTCTCCACACACCCTCCCACCCCTCCCCACTCCAATTCTAAGAGATGACAAGGCACCCTGCCCTGTGGCAAGTCCAAGGTCCTCCCTACTATATCTAGGTTGAGCAAGGTATATATCCAAAAAGAACAGGATTCCAAAAGTCAGTACATGCAGTAGAGACAAATCCCAGTGTCACTGTCAGTGGCCCCTCAGTCTGCCCCCACTGCCAACCACATTCAGAGGGACTAGAGGGTTCCCAGGAATCCACAAGAATGACCCCAGTTAAGACCCTAAGCTATAAAGGAGAGGGTCCCTGAACTGGCCTTGCCCTGTAGTCAGACTGATGATTATCTTAAATATCACCATAGAATCTTCTTCCAAACAGAAGCAGAGAACCACATCGGAGCACTGGACTGAGCTTCCAAGATCCAGCTGAAGAGTCGAAAAAGTGAGAATATGAGCAAGGAAGTCAAGACCGTGAGGGGTTCACCCACTGAGACAGTTTGCCTGAGCTAATGGGAGCTCACCAACTCCAACTGGACTAAGAGTGAACAAGCACAGGATCAAATTATTCCTTTTTTTTTCACTTGTTAAACCACAACTCACTTACAGATGACTGGAAAATCTTAACTTTTAGTCTATGTATCAACCTTAAACCCTAACCATACAGTCTAAATTCCGTGCTTCCTAGAGAGATCCAGCAGGGTTCCTTCTCATTCAGTCACACAAAAGAAAAACCATGGAAATATTATGGCTCTCCCATTCTTCAGAACATGTCAGCAAGGTTTGTGCATGGCTCAGCCACACACAATCTTCACCCCTTTGTACACAGAGGACTTAGAACATTAGATCATAATGCTTTCTGAGAAATTTATTATGTCCATGGCATCCTTTTTTCCCATCTGTGCAGCAAGTTAGATCTGAGCCTGACCCTCACCAAGAACAGCATTTGGCATCAATGGTCTCTACTCCAAATAATACTACAAGTAATAATAATAATGATAATAATATTAATACAGCTAGCTCGTCACAGTACTAGACTATACTGCCCACTTTCATAAATTTTGTTTTATTTTTTGTTTTATCACTAAAGCCTATAAGCTGGTTAGAAATAAGAGAGAAGACTACAGGGGGTATAAAAATAATTAAATCTGGAGGTCTCCTTTGGCATTACTTCCCCAAAATTTCTCTGAAGTTGGTAAATACCACTACATGGGTTTTTCTCTGTTTCTTTGAGAAGTGATGCCAGAGAAACATCATTTATAAAATATATTATTGCATCCTCTTCAACTCTTTCCCCTTTGATGTCTTGTCTGTATGTTTGAGGCAAGGTCTTGCTATATACCTCTTTCTTCTCACTTATGTAGCCTAGGCTGGCCTTGATTTTACAGTAATCATTCTGCTCCCACTTCTTGAGTGCTAGACTACAGATGTGGCAAGATATTAAAAAACTGGTCCTTATATTTCAGAACTTCTGCTATATATTTGATATTTATTTTCCTCTTCCTTTTTTCCACTATCAGGTCATAAGCACACCTTCAGGAAAAAGCTGTTTGCTTGTTTGTTTTTAAATCCCTGCTGTACACACTGCATGCCTTCCTTGCTCATTGAATAAGCTAATAAATAATCATTAGAAAATAACTTCTGCATGTCTTTATACCAACATGAAAAAGAAATCCAGACATGGCATGTATTTCAAGGCTGCAGCCAAAGTACAGATCTTTCAGCGAAGCAGGAAGTCACACATTCAGAGTATTGGGAAGAAGCTTGATAACCACTGTGAACAAAGTCCTTGGAACTACAGCCTGAACTGAAAACACACCTCTTCTCAAGAAGTCAGAGCTCTATAAGAGAGCTTTGTCTCAGGAAATTTGCATAAGCAGTCTGTAAAAACTATTATTTTCAAGTTACAAACAATATAAGGAATTTCTTCTACGTGATAATTTAACCAAGAATTTCCACGAATCTTTTAAGTACAATGGTAATGTCTAATAGGCACATCTTTGAACACATCTCTAACTAAAGTGAATTGATAGATTCACAGCAGTTTTTTTGAGACCACTTAATAGCAGACCTCAAAGAGATAAACTCAAAGAAAAATGTTTTGCTAGAAAGCTACAGAATAAATTACCATCTCAGAGATGACTGCATGTTGTTGTAGTAATCCCTGGTAACAAACAGAAAAAAAAATATGTGAGAAGCTCAGAGGTTACAGGAATTATAATTAACCCTAGATCATGCTGAAGTTGGCAACTGAAATCCTTCTAGGAACCAGACAGCGTATGACTCAATTAAGCTTCTGGCAGAGCAAACAGGCAAGTAACAAATAAAGCTTGCTAAAGAAAAGAGACTGAGGCAAACATGTTCTGTTGTACAAGCAGACTCTCCTGGAAATCTAGGGGTTGCTATAGTATGAAGGTCAGCAGAAGATCTGTACATTAAAAGCTTGACTTACTTAAAGGTAATATTGAAAAATACCATGGACCTTTAAGAAGTAAGGCTAACTGGGAAGTCCTGGGTCTTGCAGAAGTATTCCTAAGAACTTTGTTGATCTCTGTTTCTTGGTTTGTGATATGCACACTCACTGCTACACACTCTTGTTGTCATGTCAGAGGATAAAATATTAGAGCCACCTAGTCTTCAACTTGATCACCAGAACCACAAGCTACAAAATTTCTATCTGCATAAATTTAGGACAGTTCAGAGCCTAAAAATGTACGCAGAGATTCTACTTCTGAGCTCCCCAATCTCTGCATCATTGATTTCATTATAGTTTCAAGGAACTGACTAACATAGAGAAAAGTTTTTATAGTCTCAATGATCCTGCCTCCTCAATTAGTCTGTACAATGATAACATCATCTGGTCCAATGTAGGCAAAGAATTTATGACCAACATCAATCCAATGACCACTCTAGCTATCTCTGTTGTTCATGAGAACCAAGTCCATCAATGTGCTCAATAATTATTAGGCCTTTACCTCTGCTAAGAATATTGAGTCACCATTCTAAGGATATCAATTACATTCTGCACTGTATGAAACCCATTGTTTAGTATTAATGTAAAAAAATTAGTAAATACATAATACCTTTAAGAAGACAAATTTTTATGGACAACACTAATATTTTCTCCTCCAAAATAATCTACAGGGCTCTCTATCAGTGGCCTCATTAACATAAGTCATTTAGTATATCAAGAATAAACTAGAATTATGAAACAATTTCAAAAGAGAAGACAAGGGAGTTAAAAAAATCTATCAATAGAATACATATACAACTAATTAGAGTCACCCAGTCTTTAAATTGAACCCCTAAACCATGAGTTACAATAAATTCTCTACATAAATTCTGGGCAGGTCAGGACCCTAACCATGTACATAGAGTCCACTAATGAGCTCCAAGAATAAATAATAAAACATGAACAAATAGATTTGATAAGGGAAAAATGTCCTTATGGGAGAATTGTAAGATGAAGTCTGATCAGAGAGTAGAACATGCCACTATGAGGTTGAACATAGAGGTGTTTATGATCACAACAGTATCCAGCATAAGACCATTGGAGAAAATAAAATCTAGTAACTAAAAGAGAGCATCAGAAAATTAAGAATGGAGTGGGATCCTTAAGCACATCATGTCTCTCTGGCTTGGAAAACTGTTCATAAAGGTATCTAAAGAAAGTCAAAGTTTGCATTTCATCTTTCTTTGAAGCAAAACTCTCTACATTTGATACAATGCCTTCAGTAGAGTTCTTGATTAGTTTTCTCTCCTTATTATTCCTTTCCCTATTGTAAGTTGTTTTATCCCTTGAGACCCAGCCTAACACACCCACACCCAACACATAGTAGTTAGAACTCTGCTCCACCACCCAGAAAACTTTATACTTATGGATCCAATAGTGACTTCCATAAATACCCCAGGTATATGCTATAAACCATAAGTCACTTAAAAAAAATCTTACAATCTCCCCTTAGAACTCATAACCTAAGATGAACCTACTCCTAGGTCATGTAAAAGAAATTAGTCTCTACACAGAGTAGACGGAGGAGGCTGGTCTTTCATTTCATGGTTGCCAGCCTGAATAATCACATAGAAATTAGATTAATTACAACACTGGCCAACAATTCAAGCATTATTTTTAGCTAGCTCTTTTATCTTAAATCAACCCACTTCTACAAATCCGTGTATCATTACCAGGTAAAGTTCTGTTTTGGTATCTTTTTCCTTTGACATCTACATGGCATCTTCCTGACTCAGTCCACTCCATTTCTTTATCTCTGTTTAGATATCCCACCTGGCTTTACTCTGATAACCTATTGGCCCAAACACCTTTATTCAGTAACCAATAAAAACAACACATAGACAGAAGGAAATTGCATATTATCTCCCCTTTTCTGTCTAATTTAAAAGGAAAGTTTTAACTTTAACATAGTAAAATTTTATATAAAAATTGGTATCAAACAAGAATCACAGTTACAATATTTTTATCAGATTAAAGTTTTATATCTAATATATCTTTTGTCATAATTAAGGAAAACTATATCTGTCTTCAACTCTACCAGAGACCCTAGAAGAATATACTATTACCTAAGCAAATAGGATTTACATTGTAAGTAACTTCCAAAACTCTAGAATTGACAGAGACTCAATGCCTAGACAGTCACCCAACCACCCAACGTTCTTTTGTAACACTGGGGCAACCACTTTCAATAAGTCCATAATATCTGACAGATTTTTTCATAAAACAGGAAATTTGAAAGACTATTCAGTCACTTTCTTCTGTGTCTTGAAACTGTCAGAAAATGTCTGACAGTTTCTTCTGTGAAGCAGAAACCCTGACGGATCATACCATCTTTTTGAGAGTTTAGCAGTCCCTTTTCTGCAGGTCTTAGATGTCCAGGTTATATAGCACACTGTCAAGCAGTCCAAGCAAGATCAGTTTCTTTCCTAAATGGCTACCCTTGTCACGTTGAAGGCAAATTTTATAACATGCTTTTTTAATGGCCATCAACCTCTCTGAAGTAATTGGTACTGCCAGAAGCAGACAAGTCTCACTGTCTAGAGAAATCTAAGTTCTTAAAATACTTTAAATATCATATTCTGTAGGTCTTTGAAAAATTTGAAGAATACCTATCCATCTGAAATATATCTTTATATATCTAGAAAACCAAATTAACATGACTACAGTTCAACTATTATAGATGACTATTAATCTATATTTCTTAACTATACATTACATTTTAAATGGGTTGCACAAACACAATACCTTAAACAAGAGCAGAAATTCATATACACAGTATAACAAAACTGACCTTAAATTTGTATCAATAGACCAAGATCCATACCAACGCAAAGTATTCATATTCAGCCTTACATCTCATATCTCCCCCCTCTTTTTTAGAAGAGATTGACAGTGACCATTTAATAATCTATAATGAATCCCTTTTAAATGAAAACAAACATTTATAAACAATCATTTTGGAAATGTGGGTGTAGCTTTCTAGGTAGATTAGATTATTACTTGTGAGCTATTATTTATAGACAATTTACATTGGTATAGATTCTTCTATATTGATACAAATTCAAATTATATTTCTTATATTGAATATGCTCCTATTTCTGTTTGCAATATGTTTGCACCTAAGCAAATTCATTTTGTCATATTGTATGCATGCATGTTTCTACCTCTGATTAAGATATTCTGTGTATTGATGCAATTTTAGAATATATTTATTATATTGCACTATATGTTTCTATCTCTGATCAAGATACTTATATATTGTTTACATTTTGAGGTCATTGTCCTCATTTGCTGCACACTTGTTTAAAAACTGTTTAATTTTTAATATAAAGCTGAAGTCTTTAAACTAGATAGGTATGAAGAATTACAGGTTAATAGTCATCCATGTTTATCATACTTAGACTAATTAAATTCTTTAGATGCATAGAGATTATAATCTGCATAGATAGGTAATTTTCAAACACTTCAAAAAAACTACAGAATATGACATTTAAATAACTTAGATTATTTATCCTGGTAGTACTGATCTATTCCTGAGAGAATGTTGGGCACCAAAGGCACTCAATTTAAAGCTTATTTTCTTCTTGGCAAAGCTGACCTTTGGGCAAAAAAACTAACCCTGCCTCAACCACTGACAAAATACAGTGTAGCCAGACTGAACAAGCAAAATATAAGCAAAGAGACTACCAAACATTGCCAAGACAGGGTAAGATGGTTTTTCAAATTTTTCTACCTCTGAAAATAATCTGTCAGTTACTCTAGGCCTTAGCCAAAGTTGGTTGCCCCAATGTTACAAATAAGACTTTGGGTGATTGCCCAAGTAGCTGGTTATCTCTGTCATTTCTTGCATCTTTTGGAAGTTGCTTGATTGCAATTCCTGTTTACCCAAGTGATATTATTTCCCTTCTCAGGTCTTTGATGGGGTTAAAGACTAGATAGTCATAGTTACTTTCCTCTTATGACTTAGCCAAAGCATTTTTTTAAATATTTATTTATTATGTATACAATATTCTGTCTGTGTGTATGCCTGCACCAGACCCCATTACAGATGGTTGTGAGCCACCATGTGGTTGCTGGGAATTGAACTCAGGACCTTTGGAAGAGCAGGCAATGCTCTTAACCTCTGAGCCATCTCTCCAGCCCCTAGCCAAAGCATTTTTAATATAAGACTTAGACTGCTTATGGTAAGATGATTATTAAAACATTTAGCATATGTTTCTTGTTTGATATTGTTCATAATGGTTGTAATTCTAATTTTCATGTATGTTTTTGCCTCTTATTTTCCCTGGACAATACTTGATATTTGTTCTTATTATATATAGTTTGATATTAGGTTCAAAACTCTCTTATTTAGACAAAAGGGGGAGGTGCTGTGAGAACTCCTTCAGCCAATAGCCTTTAAGATACCACTTTGGGCATGGTATCATGTACTATAAATGCAGAGGAAAATCGTGTGTGGGCCTCTTGGCTGTTGGATTCAGTTCCAGTTCCCAGGGCACACAGAGGACTGCAGATAGCAACTCTTTCTGTGAGTTTATCCCCAGATAAATAAACCTTTGTTATACTCTAATCTGGGTGATTGTGGAATTCTTTTGTACAACAACAATGCAGAGAAGATCAACACTAGTAATATGTTTCCTACAGGGAACAGATACACACTGATAAACATTCCAAGCTACAAGAACAACATCAATTTTTATTACTGCATCTACATGAAAAGTGTACATGCACTTAATGTTTTTTGACACTATTTGGAAAGTATCCACCTAGTCAAGTAGATTGTTCTAAAAATCTCTGTGTATTTTTCTACTTAGGAATTAAATGACTTTAAAAATGATGTGACTATTTTAACAGTGGTTACATCTAGTTGGGGATTTCACTATAGCTTAATAATTAAACTCATATATGTTTATATTATGTCAGATTTTGTGCTAGAGAAAGCAATGGTCTAATAAATATTATTTCACATATCACTAAATACTAAATGAATACCTTAATGGTAAGAACTAAGTCTGACACTGGAGATTTAAACCTCAAAAATAAATGATTTGTTATCTCTTGGGATTTAGACATTACCAGGAAGAGCTCATGAAGTGCCAGACATACTCAGCAGGAAGATAAACAGAACAGACCACAACAAAGTTGAATTTCCTACCAGGAGAGAAAAAATAGACGAGGGAAACAGAAGACAATTACTCCTGTCAGAACCTGATGAAAATGTAGCTAATAAGCTGAGTTGTATGGGTATGAAAATGAGCCAGGTTGCATGGGAATGTAAAGGGAACAGCAGTGGCACTGTACCCCGGGGAAACCAACAACGATGATACAGAAAAGCAACTTCAGGCCAATGGAGAGACAGAAATAATCTCGTAGGTTGCTAACTTAAAAGTTGAAACTCCATTCCAAACGTGGTGAGAAAAGATACTAAAGAGTGAAAAGTGAGGTGGTGACAGCAATCTGACCTGCATTTTAAAAATACCTCACAATTGTGAGGGAAAAAGAGAGGAAAGGAGAGAGGGTTGGGAAATGAGGCATCACAAGAGTTCTTAGAGGCTATTGGTGAAGCATGGTGGGCTTCATAGTTCAGAGCTCTTAGGCTAGGGTTTGAGGGAGAATACAGAGTTTAGTAAGAAGCTCTGTTTTAGATTTTAGGTGGAGGACAGGGATTAACCAGCATATAAATGTTTGGAAGTTATCAACAGAGCTGAAAAAGAGTGTCTAGGGAAAGCACCCCCCACTAATCCTTCACACTGTTTCCTCATGATTCATTCATGCCTGAAACCTTTTCATGATCCAACATGTATATGCAAACCAAACATTTACTGATTAAAAAAAGTAACATCATTTATGTCCTAAAAATTCTTTCATATACATATATTTTTACTAATCATTAAAGATTAAAGCTAATTTACATATTAATGAGATTATATGCTTGCTTATTTTGTGTTAAAGAATCAAATCTTGTCTGAGAATTTGATACTGCAGGATGCAAAAATAACATTTGGCATTTTCCAAAGCTGATTGTTATTTTGATTTTATATTTGTCAACATTGAGAATTCTATTCCATATAAATATATAGTTCAAAATGGCAGAAGTATGGTTAGGGTCAGTTTAGAAGATGTTGGATATTCTGTCCTGTTTCAATCCAGACTTCGTGTAACTTTTGCTTTGTGATATTTAAGTTAACACTTCAAATAACAACATAAAAAAACAAAAATTCTAACCCCGTGCTACCCATAGATATGTAAATATAATACACACTGAAGAATCTTGGTTGGAAAGTGCTAATGAAATATGAAAAGTCTTTGCCTTCTATAATTAAACCATTGTGTTTTGTTAGAACAGAATTTGCATTAGACAGTAAAAAACTGCAATCCAAAGCACAATAGTCTAAAATTTGAAGTGAGGTGGTTCAGGCAGTATATAAGTTTACTCGATGATTTTCTTTTTCCATTTTAACTACGTAACACATGAAAAGAGTATAATTTGGTTATTATTTGAAGGTTATTTATTTTCTTATTTTTATTATTTATATCCCTAAAATTAAGCACACATGAGCAAGATGAGACTGCTTTAAAACAAGATAGAGAAATAGCCAGAAATGTTTTAATCAGAATATGGGACAAGTCTATAGTATGATCGTAGTATCGTAACAAGAATGAAAGCTCCGTTCAATGTCGTCATTCTTCCTCAGTTCTGTCCTAGAAGTCTCCCTTTTATTCCTAGATACCAAGCTCTGAAACAATTACAACCCAAAGTTCTACCACAGTGGTAAAATATCACTCTGGGGTCATTGTACATGATGAGTGAGTAGTTTGTGGATGTATAGCCTAAAATAGACAATTTTAAAGAAGGTAGCTAAATAGTTTATTAATTAAGGTAATAACCTGGAAACAGTCTCATAAATGTTTTCCCCACAATATTTCTAGAATGGATATTGGTCCAGAATGAAAATGAATGTGGCAAGTTGTCGTTGGAGGCCCCAAACAGCTCCTCTATTAACCAATGGTATTCACAGCATACAGAGGGCAAGTGAGATATCAACATGTGAGACAGTGTCAGTAGAGACTTGTGGAGGGAGAGAAGAAAGGACAAGGTTGACATTGTAAAGAGACACCTGAATGGTTGACAATGAAGGCACTACGATTTCACAATCATAAATACTCTACAAAGGTACAAGAGTAGGGAGAGCATAAGGAGGGGCACTTATTATTAATATAAAAATATCTAATGACAAAATGAAGCTGTCTTCTCTAGCCCTCCAGGGCTTGGTGGCTGGGCTAACTGGCAGCAGTTCTGAGCTAGGTCAACAACCTCCACCTTGTGAGCTCCACACTGCTCTCAGGCTCCCATTTTCTTGACTTTATCTCTTTTTCTGATTTTAATTTCTAACAGTTTCCTTTTCCAAGCAAATGATTTGAATTTAGCTGCAAGCAAACACTTAAAGGTCACTTTTGTTCTTGAGGCTTCAGTCTACGAGAGCGATGGCATCGCTTCCAACCCTCACATCGCTATCTGTGACTACTCACTGTGAGATGAGAACAGTGTTTTGAACTTCATGCCTGCAGCATGACAGAGAGGCTATAATCAGACCTTGCATTTGAAACAGGACTAGTTTTGACAGAGTGATAAATGTGACCAGCAAGTGAGAAACAAAGGAACAGCACCAGACCTGGTTTTGAATTTATAATAACAGTTCATTGTGCTTTCTCCAGGAGATTTGCTTCTGACTGCTCTCTGCCTAAAGCGACTCACCATTGCCTAATCGCTACAATCTACTTTCCAAAAAGTCCATCTAAATTTTAACAGGCTACCTGTTACAAACTGCTTTTCTTTTCTTTTTCATTGATTTTTATTGAGCTCTACATTTTTCTCTGCTCCCCTCCCTGCCTCTCCCCTCCCCTTCAACCCTCCCCCAAGGTCCCCATGCTCCCAATTTACTTGGGAGATGTTGTCCTTTTATACTTCCCATGTAGATTAGATCTATATAAGTCTCTCATAGTGTCCTCATTGTTGTTTAAATTCCATGTGTGTCTCTCTTAGGGTCCTCATTGTTGTCTAAGTTCTCTGGGATTGTGATTTGTGGGCTGGTTTTCTTTGCTTTATGTTAAAAAACCACTTATGATTGATTATATGTGATAATTCTCTTTTTGTGTCTGAGTTACCTAACTCAAAATGATGTTTTCTAGCTCCATCCATTTTCCTGCAAAATTCAAGATGTCATTATTTTTTTCTGCTGTGTAGTACTCCATTGTGTAAATGTACCACATTTTCCTTATCCATTCTTCGGTTGAGGGGCATTTAGATTGTTTCCAGGTTCTGGCTATGACAAACAATGCTCCTATGAACATAGTTGAGCACATGTCCTTGTCGCACAATTGAGCATCCTTTGGATATATGCCCAAACGTGGTATTACAGGGTTTGAGGAAGGTTGTTTCCTAATTTTCTGAGAAATCACCACACTGACATCCAAAGGGGCTGTACCAGCTTACATTCCCACCAGCAACGCAGAAGAGTTCCCTTTACCCCACAACCTCTCCAGCATAAGTCATCAAACTGCTTTCCTTTAGAAACCAGTGTCATAATCATGGCTGACAAAAGTCTAACCAATGAACTTCCTTTTACTCAGGAGTTAGAGGCAGTTTGCCGCCATGCCCCTATCTACAGATGCAGAGGCCACTGAGCAAGATGAGAAACACTATAGGGAATTAATATAGAAGAAAATGACATAAAGACACTTTCTGAAAATTTAAGAGATGTGAAAAGTATTCCTTCTGGCAGATCCAAAAACAGATACCTTAATTACTCAGCTCAGGCTTGTCATATTGAATTGTGTCAACAGAAGTGGAATCACTAAGGAAGAAAGAGTTCACACCAAGTGTTACTTTTGTCCCTATCAGAAAAACAATCACAAAAATCTTATGTGTATATTCTGTGAAGAAGATTTTTCAGGTCATGCTAAGAAAAATTAAATGGCTCATTCTTGCTTTTTGTTGCAGGCCAGAAGGAGAAAAAAGACCCTAGGCAGAAACTTTCACTTTTTGAAGGAATTAGCATGGTACAAGCAGATGACTGACTAAAACCTATATCACATACATAGATGTGTCCATAAATTATATTTTAATGTAATTATACACACCTATCACATTCCTATAAATATATAAGGTTTAGATTCTTATAAAACTGTTTCAGAAATTTAAAATGCCTAGGAAAGGAGCTTTCTCTGAAAAAGTGTCTTGTCCAAAAGTATCTTATTCTTACAGAACTAAATATTTGAATATAATTAATATTTCATTTCTATTAACATCTAAACATTATTATTCATGGCATATAATGCTCCTATTTATATATTAACATTTACATATCATTTAAATATCCCACTATGTATTAAATGTATTAAAATATAAATATACTGAAAGTGTCATATTTTAGAATTTATGTATGTAATACCATATAATACATAAAATGTTTTATGGTATATCTAAATCAAGTGAACTATTTTGGTGAGATAAGCAAAGATTTCTGTCTCTTCATTCTCAAGATTTCCTATTTATTTTAATTTAATGGTCTTTATGTATGTGCATGTAAGCACCTGTGCACATATGTGAATGCCAGAGGTCAGCTCTGGGTGGCTCCATTGATCACTCTCCACCTTATTCTCTGAGAAAGGGTCTCTCACTGATCCTAGAGCTCACGGATTTGGTTAAAGAGGCTGGCAAGGAAGCCCTTGGGATCCTCCTGTCTCCATCTCCCCGGGTTAGGATTAGAAGCGTGGCTATTTACTTGGATGCTGAGGACCCAAACCAGGGTCCTCATGCCTGCCTCGTAAGCACTTTACTGACTGACCATCTTTCCAACCAGGAATACATTGACAAGATCTTCAACTCAACATCTACTA
The DNA here is from genome assembly GCF_982192425.1 of Myodes glareolus. Taxonomy (NCBI): domain Eukaryota; kingdom Metazoa; phylum Chordata; class Mammalia; order Rodentia; family Cricetidae; genus Myodes; species Myodes glareolus. Next base: position 41,912,602 of record NC_142035.1, on the reverse strand, counting down.
ATCTTCTAATCATGAAACCCTACTAATCTGACTAATGAGAATGAGGGTTTGAATCAAAGTGTCTCATCATTTTAATCGCAAGTACTTTTAGGAGCCACATCTCAGGAAGCAAGGATGAGGGATCGGTGAAGCCAAAGGTCAGTATAAGAACATGCATGGCAATGGCCTATTAAAGGTGGTTGACTTCTCCTTTATGAGGGGAAACCTCATATTATGGTCATGAGACCATACTCCGAGAGCCATAGGAAAGTCACTTCAGTTCAGTCAGTGCAGAAGAACAAGGCCATTTTAGCTGGCTTCTGATCTCCACTAAATAAAAAGCACACCCGTGGGGCATTTCCCCCTTATTTCCATGCATTGTCTTACGTTAAAAATAAGGATCTCACATAGTCCCATGCTTTGTATGGAAACAAGGGGCGGGAGGCAAGTGGCATATGGTTCAGACAGCATGTGATGTGCACCAGCTTGTACCAGTGAGACAATGGCTGGAGGTTATCATGAGCTGGTGAACCCTGCAGTGACTGGAAGAGACAAGTGGAGGCAATAGGCTCTGAAGGGCATATAAGCAGTGGACACTGTGGCTCTCCTGTTCATGTGGGAGGAGAGAGTTGGTCTGCAGATGTGTCTGCTTAACATGCACAGACTCTACAGGGACCCCAGATACGGTTTACACTGGGTACCCACCAGAAGACGGAACTTTGTAAATAAGAGTAGGAATACAAACTTTACTTTTTGTAATTTTGACTGTGAATGTGTTTTCTGGTTAAGAGTTTCTTTAGTTACTTTCCTATTGCTGTTATCAAACACCATGATCAAAGCAGATGACCCTGGTTGTGCCTTGGTTATTTTTATTGTTGTTATTGTTGTTGCTCAATTGACACAAGATAGAGTCATCTGAGAGGAGGAACCTAAACTGAGAAAACACTCCCGTTATCTCAAAATACGGCTTATGCCTACCTAGTCACCACCAGCAGAATGAAGTGGAAAGGAAGGGTTTCTATGCAGTTTAACAATACTTACGCATTACTCAGATTTAGAAATCATATTGACTACAAAGCAAATTAGAGTTTACAAACCATGCTATTTATGCAGTTTAACTATAGAAACACACAGATATTACATCCCAAAGGATTTTAAAATAAGCAAATGAAAACCTTGTCTTAAGATACTGTTATTTAAAGGCACCAAAGCTTTTTGAAGGGGTTGGAAACTAAGAGCAAAGAAAAAAAAAAGGAATCATGTGTTTCTAGTCACAATAAAAAAAATATAGAACCACCATAGAAGTTTATCAACAGATGAATGGATAAAGAAAATATGGCATTTACACAATGAAGTTTTATTTTCAAAAGGATGAAATTGTGCCATTTTTAGGTAAATGCATAAAATGAGAAGTCAGTGTGAAAAATAAGTAAAACAAATTCAGAAAGAGGAACCACGTGTTTTCTATCATATGTGGAGTGTGTGTGTGTGTGTGTGTGTGTGTTTGTGTACACAAACAAGTGACAGGAAAGTGGAAAGGAACTTATTTAGGGAGAAGAAGATCATCAGCAAAGGTATAAGAGAAGGTGACAGGAAACATACATAATTGGTGTAGGTGACATACAAGTATAAAAATATCATAATGAAATCCATTATTTTATACAATAAAATTTTAATCAAAAGTTTGTGTCTCAGAATTTTGACAATATTATAAAGACAAACACTGTATAAGAGAAGACCATTTTTTAGAATTCCACGCAACTAGAAATTGACCTCCAGAGCTCACAGCTGTGGTTTCCGGAAATGACAAAACCCCTTTCACTGGTAATCAGTGCCCACTCCCTCCACCAAGCCCAGCGGCATGGAAGATATAGAAGGACATATCCCAGCACAGATCTGAGGATGACGAAGAGCAAGCCTCTACCAGAGCATCTGTGAAATGGCAGTTTTCCTAGGAGAGTATGGGAGGAATTAAGAACCCTTATATTAAATAGGTACTTATGACCTAGAACTTTAAATGCCTCACAAAAGCAAACAGCAGGAGAAAAAAAGAAGAAAAGGAAAAGCCAACAGCAAACACATTAGCTTCCTAAATAGCTCTTCTCTGAAATGAGCACATGTCAAGTGGATGCTGGAAAAGCTGATGCAACCTAGCACCTAAACCGACTTTTAGTCACACGTGATGTGATTATATATTTACATGAAAGTTTCAGCTGTGAGAGAAATATAAGTTGTCCGAAGTTGTTTTTTTTAGGGGAAATGAGCAGTAAATAAATCAATTTATTTTATTTTATTCAGAAACCATCAAGTCCCCCTTTCAGCCTAGCTGCCCCGTTAGGGAAACCTAAGCTGTACCAAATGCTGAAGAATCCTTTCTTTGCCTCCCCCACCACCCCAATCTTGACATATAAAGCACCATCCATCAGTTGAAAGAGTTGAACTTCTTCATATTATATAAGGAAACAGAGGATAAAGCTAGCATAGGAAATTCCAGTTATCTGCTTCATCTCAACAGCATCCCATAGGCCCATCAGGCACAGATATATGGCACACACATGAATAAGCCACAGTCATATAGCCAAAACACAGACAGGAACACACATACACACATGAAGACATCACACACATCTACCAGGCTAATTCAATGGAGAAAGAATAGTATTTTTGGCAAATGGTGTCAGGACAGTTAAACATCCACACACAGAAGAATGAATGTAACCACCTCTACCTCACATCATCAAGAAATTCAATGAAAAATATATCAAACACTGATGGAAGAGTTAAACCTGTAAAAGATAGAATAAGATGTACATAAGGAATAAATCTGCATGACCTTGAATCCACCAGTGGTATCTATCATCTATCTATCTATCTATCTATCTATCTATCTATCTATCTATCTATCTATCTATCTATCTATATTGCACCTAAACTACAAAAAACTAAAGCAAAACAGGTCAACTTATAGATAGATTTTGGTTTGTTGCAATTTTAAGATTCTGTAAAAAGAACTCTAAAGGGTAAAGACTTATGAAAACTTTACAATTTATGATGGGTACTATATTAGTTGATTTTCTCATTGCTACCAAATATTTGGCAAAAACACATTAAGAGAGAACGAGCTGATTGTGGCTTATGGCTTGAGGAGTGGAGAAATGCATGAGGCCGGGAGGCTCCATGTTAGAGAGTCATGTGACAACTGCTTGTTACATGGCATCGAACAGAAGGCAGAGGGAATGCCAGAAGCAAGGTAAGACCATCCATCTCAAGATGTGCCCTCAGTGCTTCATTTCTTTCAGCTAGTCTGCCTTCTGAAGACTCTACAAGCTTCCCCACATAATACCACCAGCTACGGATCAACTGTTCAAACACACAAGCCTGTGGGACATTTCACATTCAAGCCATAACATCCTGCTCTTGTGCTCCATCAGGTCATGACCATTTTGAAAGTTCCCATAATTTTACAGTCTCAGTGCTGCTGGAAGTTCCACAGTGTCTTCTGAGACTCAAGACAATTTATTAACTGTGAGACCTCGTAAAGTCAAAGCCTAAGCTACATATTTCCAGTGTACAATATTACAGAGTAAACACTCACTTTGCTCAGGGGAAGATTGGGGACAGAGCAAGGAAAGACCAAACCAAGGCAAGACCTTAACCTAGCAAAGCAAACACTAGATAACTGGCTCTGTTTCCATTACCCAGGGTGGAAGGGGATTATCTGGACATCAGCAGGCTTGCGAAAGCTCTGCTCATGCAACTTTGGTGCCAGAAGCACATGGCGTCTGTCTCTGGGGCTAGGCTCCAGTCCCTACTAGTAGCTTGCTTTATTAGGTGTCTCATGTTCCTGGAATCTACAACATTCAGTTATTGCCACTGCAACTTGACCTTCACCTTCACAGATCCTTGTACAACTCACCCAGGAGCTCCATAAGTAGCTTGACTAACAGGAACACAGGCACAGTAGCCTCTGTGTGCCTTTGGAGGGGAACCTGGGCAAACACTTCCCCACGTGGCCCTGCCAGAGCAGGGTGATCGGAAGGCTCTGGCTTTTTCTTGGGCACTCTCTTTTCGAACCAGTGTACAGTTTTACTTTCTAGAGGCTTCAACAAGTCTTTACCCTTGAAGGATTGGTCCTCTTGTCCCACTGCAGAAGAGCCAGTTCCCTTTCACCTCTCTAATGTCTTTGGCAATCACTACAGCTTTATTCACGGTGCTCACTTCCCCCAAACTGTTTTTCTCCCCAAACTACACAGTTTGGATCTGTGTCTTCCTGCCTTGAGACAGGGTTTCTCACTGAACTGTAAGCCCATTGTTTCTGAGGTCTTAGGATTGACATTGTATTAATTTCTTCCTGTGGCTAGAAGGAGTTGTCAGAAACTTAAAACAATACAAGTGTATCAATTTACAGTTCTGATGGTTGGAAGTCCCAAATAGAAGCTGAAGTCCAAAGCCAAGGATATTGCAGTTGTCTTGTCTGAAGTCTGTGGAGAATTAACATTTCCTTGATATTTCCAGGTTGGATAGGTGTGCTGGTGTTAACTATTTGTCAGTTTGACAGAAGCTAGTGTCCTCTGGGAAGAGGGAACGTCAGTTAAGAAGATGCCCTCTCTTTCCATAACAAGTCTGGGGCGGGGAGGGTAGGATCTTGATTGCTGTTTGTCACCTTGTATAAAAAAATCAAGCTGAGAAGATGGCATGGTGGCATACATCAATCCTATCACTGGGGAGGCAGAGTTAGGCAGATTTTTCTGAGTTCAAGGCCAGACTGGTATACACAGTTCCAGGCCAGCCAGGGCTTCACAGTAAGAATCTGTTTCAAAAGTAGTGTGTGTGTGTGGGGGGGGGGGGTGAGTCAGTCATGGAGAATAAACCAGTGTACAACATTTCTCTACGGCTCTGCTTCAGTTCCTGCCTCCCAGTTCCTACTTTGAGTTCCTGACCTGTCTTCTCTTCATGTTGTACTGTGATCAGAATAAATAATTACTCTCCAATAGCTAACTATGTAGACCAGAATAGGCTTTAGGTTTCAGTGTTTTATCAAACTAACAGAAAGCTAGCACATTCATGTTCCTTGGCTTTGTGACCCCTCCCTGTCTTCAGAGACCATCTTTCCAACACCCTACTTCCATTATCATAACTCCTCTCAGCTTTATCTCTTTTTTAAATTTAATTTATTCTTTTGTTGTGAATTTTGTCAGCTTTGGACGTTGGTGTACCACATGTATGCAATGCCCACAGAGACCAGAAGAGGGCATCAGATGCCTTGGAACAGGGGTTACAGGTTGTGAGCTACAAAGTGTGTGCTAGGAATCAAACCCAGGTACTCTGGATACAACAAGTGCTCTTAATTGCTGAGCCATTTTTTCCAGATCTGGTTTACCTCAATTTCATCCTTCTTGTGAGAACTCCTGAGATTACTCTGGGTCCAGCTGGATCATGTAGGATAACCTCTATACTTTAAAATCTTCCAGTTATTCACATCTGCCAAATCCCTTTGCTACAGAATTCCATGTGTTTTTGTGGTTCTAGAGATGAGAATGAAAACATTTGGTAGGTGATACTATATCTCCCAAACATAGTATTTTAGACTTTTATTATTGTAATGCCTCTGCTTCAAACACCATACCATTTCCATCTGCTTTTAAACAATCAGTGCCTTTAATATAAGATACTGGCAAATATAAAGTGTTGGAAAGAATAGAGAAAGAGCATCCACCCTATACTTCTGGGTGAAACAAACTAGCCTGGAGTGCATCTTGTAGAAATGCAATATGCACCTGAAGGCCCAATCCCCTTGATATATAGTCTAGTGAAACAGAGGTCCACATGAACACATGTTCAAGCGGTATTATCTATGGCTAGCGAAAGTTAGAGCCATTCAAAATGCACATGACAGAGAGTGAATAGATACTTGTCATTCCCTAGTCCCCTCTCAGAAGACTAAGACTATCGTCCAGTTTATCAGGTAGTTCATTTGGGAATGTGTAGCAAGGTTTTGACCAATTCAAAGTGACTAAATAATGGTTCTCCTCATGCCAAAAAGAAAACAACAATAAAAACGAAACAAAACAAACATAAAGCCATGTTGTTTGTGACCGTACCTTCCAGCTCAGTACTCAGCTGGGTCTGTCAGACAGACATTCTAAACTTTGAGAGGACTCCTTGCTAGTGCAATAAATAAGTTTCATAATCTAAATCTTTAATATATAGTACCTACACCTGCAGAAGTTATGGGAAGATATAGAACTCAGAGCCTTAAGCGATGTCAACAGAACATGGAAAATAGCAGGGTGATTTTCCTGAATAATCCAGTTAGAGGGTAACTAATTCTACTTTTCCACTGAGGCAATCCAAAATTCTATGGTGTTTAAAATTACAATGACTAAAATGCTAGGATTTGGAAATAAGTATTGTTCAAAAAACAAAAAGGAGAACATAAGAATAGAATACAGAGCTACAAATAAATTATTTTATCAGAGGCTACTGAATGGTCATCATAGCAAATTCTTCTTCTCATTGGACAACTATTGAGTGGATAGTTAAAACCATCCATTGTCTAATCTCCGTTGAACTTAACTCTGGATCTTCATGCTTTCAAATACTTTTGAACAGTTTTATTTCTCCCTGATAGGTCTACCTGTTGCCATTTACCTCCTCACAAGAGGATTAACTTTCTCAGGTTTATTTTGACTGAACACGTCAACTCATAAGACTGTGTATGTGTTTGAAATGGTCTACTCTAGTCTGCAAACCACCTCAACACATGGCTTCATTTTTCATTGTTTCGTGGCTCTTGTATGTGTGTAAGCCACATCCCTTCAAAACTCTGAGCTGTGACTATATGAATGAGTACAGGTACCTGTGGCAGCTAGAAGAAAGGATTTGATTCCCTGGAATTGGAATTATGGGTATTTGTGAGCTATCCAACATGAGAGTGAGGAACCGAATATAGTTTCTCTGGAAAAGCAGTATGGACTCTTAGCCAGCCCCAATGCTTACTTCAAAGGGCACAAAAGAGGAGTTAAAGACCTATATAAGAAGAAATCTGTGAAGTTCCCCAGCATGAGAGTTTGTTTCCCTGGTACTAGAGTGCATCATCCTCCCAGTACCAGTATGTGTTCACAACTCAGAGGCTTCCCAAACCCCACTAGTTTGGTGTTTTTATGAAGGCTTTGCTATGCAAATATAGCTGTAGCCTTGGTAACTGATTCCAGCTCTATCTTCATCCCTCTGGGAAAGAGAGACTGAGTGGGTAATAAAGTTCCAGACTTCTGACTATGGCTTGGCCTCTTTGGATATCCTACAGACCAGCTGGAGCTCCGTTGCCAAGAGTTATCAGTAATCCAGATGTGCTCCTGTTACTTGGGCTATCCCAAGAGCCTTAGGAGCTCTGTACCAGAAACCAAGGAAACAGTACTAAATGTGAAAAATAAATTTAAGTTATAAGATTAAAAAAAAAAAACCCTCACATTGTCTTTGCCAGGCATAGTGAAACATGCCTTTAATCCCAGCAGCTGGAAGGCAGATGTAAGCAAATCTCTGTAAATTCAGGTCTAACCTGGTCAACAAAGAAAGTTTTAGGCCAGTTAGAGCTACGCAGTAAGACTGTGTCTCAAAAACACAAAACGCAACAAAGGGGAAAAATCAAAACAAACAAAATACCTCATCTTCAAGGACTCAACATTTCTCAGAATTTTCAAAGTCATTCACTGCTGTCTAAATATTTGTGTTTATAGCCGTAGACCCAGGCTGCTCCTAACCTTGCTCAGAGAAAGGTTTATTTTTTTCCAGTGGGAAGTAGTCAATACAGAAATCCACAAGTGGTCAAAGGTCTTAGAATAAGAAACTGTGTGTCCTCAGCCCTGAAGATTAACCCGTTCACTTTTCCCGCCATCTACCCCAGGCTTCCTCCCAGCAAAGTTCAGGGATCAATGAGGAAGAAAGAGGGAGGAAAAAAAAGTAGGAGCCATAGAACAGGCAGGACGATCGAAAAATGTTGACATCTGGACAGGAAGTGACTAACGCACTCATGAACTCAGAGCAGCGGTAGCTACCTGAAGAAGACCCGTACAGGATTAAGCCAGTCTAAAGTCCAGCATGGATCGGGAGAGGAGCTCACAAGGTCCGGTTCCTTATTGAACAACTACTGGCAGCTGACAGCTGCTGGGGGAAGGAAAAGTCTCCGTTTGAGTGTGTGATCACTGGTCGGTTGTCCATGGTCAAGAGGTTGTCTCTACACCCACTGCATATATCTGCAGAACTAATCGTATATACTGGGCTATGAAAAAAAATAAGAAAATTGGAACAGGACCTGAGAGAGTAAGGAAGAGCTGGAGGGAAGATACAGGGATGGATATGATGCGATTTCATTGTATACATACAGTAAATTCTTCAACCATAAGGTTTTTTTATTAAAGAGTATTCCCATAATATCTTATTTCAGTCACATAATATTTGTACATTAATTTATCATTTTATTCAATCCAACTTCAAATCAGATCACTTTTTAAAAGTTTATTGTATTGGTTACATGTATATTTTTGAAATGACAGGGTTGATGAGATATATATGCATATTCAGTACACAGTGCCTATCAATTAAATGCATAGGTTTTAGTGATTTTTTACAAGTTTTCAATCTATCTAACACTATATGCACTGGAACCACCCTTTGGAGAACTCACTTGGAAAATCTGTAAGGTTCAAGGCCATCCTGAGAAGCCTCTGTTGCTGTAAAACTTTGGGAAAGCCTCCTACAGAATTCTACTGACCTGGTGGCATTCTATGTTTTGAATATTTTCCTAACCAGAAAATCTACCTTCCCCAGCTAAAATTTCTTGCCACTTCCTCTCCTGACTCACTCTCTTTTTTTCTTTTAACCTCACTGTCTTTCTCTCTGTGTTTCTCCCTCTTTCACAGCAGGACTTGGATAGGGCCTGTGCCACCTGCAACACTCTCTCAATTCTTAGATGTGGTGCAGATATATTAAACCACATTCCAGTGGGCTGAGGCCTAGAGTAAGTAACTCAAGGTTCCACAACTAATGGCTTCTTGCTTTTTGAGGAAAACATAAAGGGAAAAGCAGAAAAACAGTCCAAGAACGTGTCAGAGTTCACACTTAGATAAGCATATGCACCAATGTGCATTTCTGAAATTGTGACGTGGCGAATTTCAAATACTTTCACCAGTTCCTGTTGTGAAACGTTCTAGTTGTGAAATGGACCTCATCTCTGATTATCTCCTTGCAAATAATCAATTTCTGCCATGCATGAATAAAAAAGATGGAAAGTTGTTTCAATTCTTCACATAAATAAGTGCAAGATGACAAAGTTAGAACTCACCACAAGCATATAGATATTTATCATGTACATACGTTTACAGTCACACATGCATATGTAAAGAACATTGCTACAGATTTAGAAATGAGGTCTTGAAATAACTCTAGAGATGGCAAGCACTGTGCACATCAGCTCCCCAAAAGACAGCTGGCCCAAGAGCAGCAGCAGCAGCAGCGGTGGCGGTGGTGGCGGCAGTGGGGCAGCATAATCACAGGATGGATGTCATGACTTACTGCACACTTTATGCCGCCTGTGCTGCCGATGCACTGTTTGACTATTTTCTTAATGGCTGTGCAATATTTAAATTGAACACAATGAGCACCAGATTGTTTACAGAGTGCTGGCCAATGATAGTACTCAATCAAGTTAATCTGCCTCAAACTGCAAGTTTCATTTCTTATAATGTACTGAGCATTGTGACACTGTATAATATTTCACATTTTCTCTTTGAAGTTTCCAAAAACAACTTAGTAATTCTAAAATGTTACCAAAATTTTCATAGTCACACAGTTAAAAGTTTTCCCAAAAGAAATGGATTGTTCTTACAATTTGAAAGAAAAAACATGGAATTTTTAGAATTATTTTATTATTTTTAAAAATAAAGAGCAGTCCAGTGAAAACTGACATGCTAGGCAGTCTCCTAGCAATTCTGTCAGACACCAAAATGCATTTGCTCAACTGCAGGATCCCTAAGCTTAACCAGCGCACATCCTGCACATCAATGTGCGTGAGAGTATGGTATCTATTCTGTCTGTGGACAAAACAAGTGTGACACTGGATCTGGGGCTATGGCCAGAGGCACAGATTTTCATCATTGTGAGGGCCGTATGATGGTGTGTGACTAATGCTCACAGAACAAAACAAGCCCGGGAATATTAGATGCAGCTGACGTACTCACTAGAAACTCAGATAATCTCATGTGTACATGAGTGTATGTAATTTCTTCAAAGTATTACCTTTAAGCATGTGTCAAAACTTTGCATGTCACATGTATCCCCAAGCCCGTGAAACTGTGTAAAGCTGGGTAATGAAAAAACATGTATCTTAAAGCCTCATCTTAAAAAATGAGTATTTCTGAGTAACCACTCTACCACAGGAAACAATATAAACAATTAACGCATGCAAACTTGCTCAGCATCACTCGTCATGGGGGCAGTGTTCAGTAAAGTGCTGTAAAGTGTCACCACAGATACTGGATGGCTAAAATAAAACGTATACCGAAGAGACTTAAGACAAAATAACAATGAAGCTTCATGTTGTGATAGGGTTTGGTTGGCTTTACATGACATCATATTCATCTTTCAGAGCAGGAAGTGTTAGTAGATCTGAGTGGCAAGAACATGCCACACAAGTCAAGTTCTTGGACAAAGCCACCCAGGTAGAGAGAGTGGCAAATATGCCCACAGGAAGACCAAACAGAGAATGACATGGGACAAATTGGCGCATGTCATAGAAAGGAAGTACAGGTTAGGAGATGAGAGCTTACCCAGTGGAAAAGATTTAAAGAGTTCTCAGTAGGAAATGCCATGGAGTAATGTATATTTTTCTATATTTTTATTTTTAATATAGTGATATTTTATTTTTTATTATTTAATTAAAACTTTACATACCAATTTCCATTCCCACTCCCTCTCCTCCTCCCACTTCCACCACCTTCCCCCTCACCCCATCGTCATCCCTTCCTCAGAGAGTAAACTTGTTTCAGAGACAATATTATTCAGCAATGAGACAACAATAGTTAACCACATGACATATATCAAAGGCTTAACATATCATCTAGCATGATTTGAAATATGTTAATAGTGAGTGAGACCAGCCGGAGAAAAGTTGAGTATTCAGGAGCACTTGCTGCTCTTGCACAGGACCTGGATTCAGTTCCCAGCATCTACATGATGGCTCACAACCATCTATAACTCCAGTTTCAGGGGAGCTGATGTCATCTTTTGGTCTTTACAGGTACCATATATGTATGTGCTATAATTCATATGTCTAGGCAAAACATTCAAGCACATAAAGTAAAAATGAAAACTTAAAAAAGTTTGTGGCTGTACTGCCTAGTTTTATGGGATTTCAGAGACCAAGAATTGGATGGCATACTATTTTTTAAAAGTCACTGTAAAATCAAAATGCTGCTAATTATAATGGAGATAAATACAAAAGTAGATAGAGGAGCTTAAATATAATAAAAGTGCCTTATATAAACAAGTATGAAAATTTCATAGTGAAATCCATTATTTTGTATAATTGATAGATGCTAATAAAAAGAAAAATTATAACACTACGGTTTAAAAGCTTTAGTTCCACATCATTTGAACAATTGGTGATTCATAGCATTTTATCCTATGCCTTATCTTAAGTACACAACAAACCAAATACATAAGCAAAAAGATGACTTATTATCAAAATACCTTCCCACTCACAATCTTACAATCTTCTCAGTTTCTAACTCAGTACCTCAGTATTCTATGTACTGTGGTGACACTGTCAATGACATGAGAATGGCCACCAGGAACCATGTGACACTTTTGCTGTCTGTACCCTTGGACGTATTAATCTGACTTAATGTCTGCATTGGAAATTTGGCTGTGACTGTTTCCCAACATTCCTCAGGTAGTACAGTAAGTAAAACTCTAGGCATTCTTGGCCATGAAGGTCTTCTGACTCTCAATGATATTACTCGGTTATGATTCCACTCCGATGCCACCCTCCAAATCCACTTCACTGAAGTCTGAACCAAACTCACTGCTCTGGTCTCAAAGCTGAAGTTTCCCCGGAATTTAGTAAAAAGGCAATCCTGTCCACGTGTGGATCTCTCTATTGCCGTTCTGTGCCCTCTGAATTTACTTCTTGTCATGGTTTTTATCTCGTCTTAATAATGTTGAGAGGTATCCGATAGCAATTCTCTTTGCTTCTACAATTTGAAATGTTTCCTTTACTTTGCCTAGTAAGAAGATAAATTCCATCACACCAAATTACTCAAATGAAAATAAAAATCCAGTGCCTTTCTATTAAACACACGAAATGACCACTCTGACCTGACTCTGAAACAACCCAAACCAGAGAGTCACTTCTCCAGTCACTGAAGCCAGACATCCAGCTAAAACATGCACGCAATTGAGAAAGCTCAGTCACAAGACTAGAATCCCCAAGTCTGAAGAATTGCTGTGTAAACCCCAGATTACGTAAATGGAAACTCTGATATTGGGAGACTAGAACTCTGCGGTCAATATTGCTCTGGGATTGTGATGGCAGGTGCCGGCCAGAGATATGACTGTATACGTTCAGAAAGTGGCGATTTTTTTTTAGCTTCTCTGAATTGTGTTTCATTATCTGAAACATAGGGGTTACCATAGGGCAAACCTCGTGGAGTTGTTGAGGACTATCATCCCAGGAAGGAAGAACGATGTAAAGGTTACTTGTGTTAGTGAATGCTGACTGCGTGTGTTGTTCGTACTGGACTATAGAATGCCCACAATTTCTCAGTGTTGGTTAAGGTGTTTCCAGAGGTGATGAGCATTTGAGTTCATAGACTGAGTAAAGTCAACAGCCCTCTATGATGTTGTAGGACATCATCCAGTCCACCAGGCTCTGAGAAGAACAACAACAACAATCCAGAGAAGGTTTCACGTTCTACTTGATTTCTTGAACTGGAGGATGGATCTTCTCATGCCTCTGTACTTGAGGCTCCCAGCTCTTTAGACCTCCCTATCCTTGTGATAAACAACTTTTCTTTCGGGAGAACATGGAAGAGTATAGCTGTAATTACCATCACTACTGTTAGATCTCTGTTCTATTATTATTCTGCCAGGACCACAATTTAAAGTGCAGTAAGTGGCGAACGTCATAGGATACGACACAAGGACCCTTATATCTACTGCTCTGTATGACAGAATGGATCTCCTCACAGCTCCCATGTTTCCTTTACAGAGGCAAAATTATAGTATAAAAACTATATACATAAGCATATTCTAAAAACAATAGTTTGTGATGAAGTGGATACTCTGGTAGAGAGAGCAATAAGATTGAAATTGTAATGATGTTTTTAATTTTAAAATTAGCTTATCAGCATTTTTTCTCTCTCTTGCTCTCTTTCTCGCTCTCACTCTCTGTTATACATGTGTGTTTGCATGTATGAGGCCAAAGAACAATTTTGTAGAGTTGACTATTTCTTTCTAACTTTATTTGGGTTGAATAGGGAATGTACATGGATCAATAGTCTTACACAGAGAATGCCCTTACTCACTGAGCCTTCTTCCCAGATTCTTGAAGTACTATACTGGATTTGGACTCATGATCCTCCTGCCTCTTCCTCTTAGCGTTTCTTGCTGGCATGCACCACCATCAGTGGGCGATTTCTAAATCTGTAAAATAAAATCTTATCCAATTGACAGGCTACCAAGTGGGTATAAACAAAAGGTCTTTGTAGGTAGTTACTGAGTGCGTACCAGACATCTGCTATTGTATTAAGCACAATTTAGTCATCTGTTCATCACATATACTGTATTGATCTCCTAGTTTATGGCAGTTCCTAAAGAATAGGAGCCAAATGCACCTTTTGGGTCAGTATGAGAGCAATTGCAAGCAATAGAGACCTGTGATTGTTAATTTTCAGAGGAAGTAATAAATTTTGTCAACTTGGACAGCTAGTAAGGGTCCATACAGAGGCTGGAATCCAGGACCCCAGAAACATTATAAATACTGCTTTTGCATGCAGAGAAATCTCAAGGTTAATGCTCATAATTTATATCAGATTTCAAAGGGGCCAGTTCCAGATGAGAAAAGTCATGGCAGGTGAAGGCCAGCTATGACTGGTGTTCTGCATTAGTGACCTTCCCTGAGGGGTCACAGGGGTCATTATCTACTTCTATCACAAAACCAGCTGCCATTTCTAAAATAAATATCAAATTTTCTCTACTGTGGAAAAATTTGAAACTTTCATGGTAACAAAACAAAGGAAAGGGGACAAATTTAAAATAAATACCCCTGTCACATACCCCTGTGTTCCCTATTCTCTGTGACTGTCTGGAAGAAAGATTTCATGATACTTTTTCTACTAGAAGGAAAAGAGGACTTAAGATTTTCCTAGAAGAGAAAGTGAGATTATATATTCTTTTTGAAGGCAATTCTGGAATCACACAAAGAAATTAAACTAATAAAGAGACAAGTAGCTAGCACTGGCAATTGACAAAGATTCCTTGCTTGCTGATATCTAGTCCAACTCTCAGACCTCTTCTTTTATAATAAGGCCCTTCTGTGCACTTACCAGTTGTAGCAAATTTCCATGCCTAGTGAGTTAGCAAATCTATCACTCTTGGTTGCTGACTACCCTGCAACCCACAGGCTATTTCTAATCGCTATGATCAGTCTTCAGTAGAGATCCTGTTATGTTGGTTTACCTAGAATTTTCTTTACCCCCGCCCAAATGTTTCTCCTTTGGGTAATTTTCATCCATTGGCCTCCACCTGCTTTTTGACTCTATAGTTACACCTTCATAAGGTATCTTTAGAGGTAATGCAAAACTCTCCCTCATTTCAAAATTCCATTGTCAGAACCCTAAAACATATTAAGATGTTTCTGAATAATGCCTTTTTCTTATAAAATTATTAATTATTATTAAATTTAGGCAATGCTATAACAAGTACCATCAATTAAGTTTCTCTTTAACACAGCCCAGCGACACCAGAGTCAAAAGGCTATGCCTAGAAAGAAGCTAACATTCTACATGACTCAACATTTTGCTTTCAGGGAAAGTAAATAAATCTAGACAGACAAGTCTAATGTCCCTACCTAATCAGTGAAATTATCATTAAGTATTTAGCTGATAATATCTGTAGAGAATGCTGGAAGCATCATGGTCTCAGAGGACCTGAATGTTAGGATGTTAAGTTTACCATTTTCTCAGGCTTCCATGAATTTCCTCAAACAAACAAAATAATGATTGTATCGTTGTTGATATGCAACATGAACGGCAAGTCTAGAGAAATAACAGAAACTAGGATCTCGTCTGCAGCTGAATAAAATCAACCTAGAACATAGCAACCACTAAAGCTAATTTCTATTTCGTCTTTCCCCAAAGCTGAAATGATATAACAAGCAGGAGTTTGTGTAGGATTTTCCAATAGCAGATCTCATAAGTCACTGTGAGAAAATAGATTCTGTATGAGAAGTCCCAAGGGGAGGGAGAGTGCTCAGTTAAGTGCTGGGTACACAGGGTACATATATTTCATACTAGGTTGGAATGGCATGATCTCACTAGCTCACTATAAGGTCATTTCCCTGAACATCATTCAGGATGCAATTTTATCATTGATTTTCCTCCCATTAAGTTAGATATCAAACATGCAAATAAATTTTCATTTTAACTCCAGTCTAAATTGGTATATCAACACAAATCTATTTCCTACCAAAGCTCCAAAATAGAAACAGCAGAACAATGACAAATTAGGACAGAAAGAGGAAAAATTAAGATCACAAGATGCTGGGAAGAAAAAGTCTATCTATAGTGTCTTTGGTATCTCATCTGGGCTGTCTCTTCTCTCAGTTAACTATTTTCCTCGCTGTACAAGCTTTGTAGTTTCATTAAATTCACCTTTTAAATGAAGAACAAATGTCTAACAATCATAAAGTCATTTATCCTTACTTACTTTCAGAAAAACACAAGTAAAAACTATACTGAAATTCCACTGCACCCCAGCAGAATTGCAGTCAGTATGAAAAAAACAATGAAAAATGCTATCCAGGAAACAGAAAAAGGGTAACCTTTATATACTGCCCGTGGGTATGTAAATTAATACAATCACTATGGAAGTTAGTAGAGAGATTCCTTAGAAGACTAGCAATAGGTCCTCCATAGAACGCTGCTATAATACTTCTGGGTATTTTTCAAAGGGCTTCAAGTCAATGTTATCTCTGAGATATTTGCACACCACTCCAGCTATGATATGTAATCATATCATATGTATGATAGGTATCTAATATCAGAAGTATTGTTAAATAAAGAAACTGTAGTTTTGCAGACACCATGAATTTTTGTAAGCAATGAAAACAGAGCCATACAATTAGGAAGAAAATGAATGCAATTGGAGATCACTATGACAAGTAAATTAAATTAGTCATAAAGATAAGTACTTTATGTTTTCTCTCATTTATGGCTCTTTAGAGACTTATATGTATATAACAATCATATATGTATAAATGAAATGCAAGTAGAATCAAACTGTATTGAGACCAATGGGACTAATGGGAGAAAACGGGATGTGTGTGTCGGGCGGGGGAATGTTCAAGGTACATTGTATGTTAGCATGACAATGGCCTTTGGCCTGTATATAAAAATAAAATTTAAAAAGATAAGTGTTTTGTTTCACTCTAAATAGCAATTTCCCAAAGATCCATAAACGTTTGTGACACAGGTTAAACACTATGTATGCAGCTAGCAAGCTTTCCAGCTGACGTGTATCCAAACTGACTTCTAACAGCCACACTATGTTCCTGAGAATTTCCCCAAATCTCAAATGTTAATAGTAAATAGTTAAGCTTTCTCTGGATCACTTTTTAATCAATTACTGATAAAAGGTGGCTCTTTCATCTTTGGATAGATGAATTCTGAAACAGGGGTGTTATACACTTTCCAGTCTTCTCAGTTTTATTCTTCATTATTGGTAGCCTTTGTACTATGCATTGGATATGCACATCTTTCTGACATTTCTGTGTTGGCCCTTAGACCTAATGATAATGATATTCACATATGGGGCCTAAAAAAAGTGACTGGATCATGAAGGCAGAGTGTCATAGACAGGATCCCTGTCCTTTAAAAGAGGTGAAGGTGAGCTTCCTTTCTGTTTTATCCTCCTGTCCCAGGAGGATGCAGCTTTGCCCATCTCCTCTAGAGGATATTGCATTAGAGTACTCTCTTAAAGTCAGCCCTTTCTGGATGCTGGTAATTTGACCTTGATTTATGCACCTCTAGATCTTTGATTTCATAGACATTTGAAAAGCTGTTACTAAACTTAAACAAAGCTATCTTAAATAACCTATGCCTTTAAGAAATATTATACATGGTTTAGCCAGGTGGTGGTGGCGCACGCCTTTAATCCAAGTACTCAGGAAGCAGAGGCAGGTGGATCTCTGTGAGTTTGAGGGCAGCCTGATCTAAAAGAGATAGTTCCAGGACAGGCTTCAAAGCTACAGAGAAACCCTACCTCAGAATATATATATATATATATATATATATATATATATATATATATATATATATATGTTACAAAGGCTATCTTTATGCACATATATGATGTTCTTTGATAATACTCCCTCAGACACCATTACACTTCCCTTCTTCTCTTCCCACAATTAGACCAAAGAGAAAATTTCTATCATTTACAATCTAATCTAGTGTATTTAATTGCACTGCAGCACTGAACCAAGCTGCACTCCATCATTGTGTTGTTTTCTCTCTTTTTAAATGATGCTCTTTGAAGTTTCCAAATCATCTGCTTGCTCTTGAATCCTTACCTCAAGTTTTGATTCTAAAGGGAATGTCAATCAAAATAGAAACGGTCAAAGGACTGAGGCTTTAGAAGTGAGAAAGTACTTTTTCCTATTGTCTTTTATGAGCTTCTTTCAAGAATTAAATGAGATAAGAGTATTAGAACTCAGAGAACTCAATTGCTATGAATAGTGTGTTCATAGGATTTCAGCTAGCGTTGCTAACTTTGGCTTCAATTCTGAGAAATACCTTTCTACAAGCAAATACATTTATAAAACTACACATGACTGTGATGATAAATGACTATACTGCTTGTTATGTATACTAGGATGTGTGTTTTAGAGTGTGCTCTTTGTGATTAAAAAATTATTTACATTGAAACTATGCATTACACCAGCAACCAGTCCGGTTCACACATTTTGTGTTTACTGTGCCTCTTGTTTACATCAATGGCCACCTCAAGAGATAAACCTATTTATAAAAATGCCAGAATGAAATGTGTTCTTTGTATGGTAATTTTTTTAAGTTCATATTTTTAAAAGATGTGCCTTATTTGGCTTTCGCAATGTACCCTGTTATGTTGCATCGTGACAAAACTACACACATACATTTCTCAGAAGAAATCCACATCTTTGTGTAGCACGGGGCCATTTTCTGCCTCTCCTTCAAATATCACCATTCCACTGTGGCTGATCTGACCCCTCTATTTGAAACAACGCTTATGACTGCCACTGACGCCAACTTTCTGATCCCTTTATCCTCTCCATATTCTTCAATCCATCATCTGCTGCTGACACTGCATACACTTGCTCACAATGCTCACTGTATGCTCTCTGTCAGTTATTCAAAGGATGGGCTTATCAACTATGTTCATTACTGTGACCCCTACATGACCTAAAGACACAAAAGAGACCACAATGTCCATCTATTGGAAACACGGGTGTCTATTTGTAATAGTAACTGTAACATCTGTTTTCAAATATTTTTAAAATCTAGTCTGTCAAAGGATAAAGCAGACAGGTATAGGTACCACCTGAATAGGCAGATCTAATTGTATTTATGCACTTTAAATTTTGTATTTATTATTAGTATACATGCTTATATGTACATGTGTGCAGGTACATGGGGATGCACCTGCTACCATGAGCATGTCATGTTCAGATGGCAACTTTGGAGTGAGTTATCTCCTTCCATCTTTATGTGGGTTTGAGGAAGCAAAGTCTGGTCAGCAGGCTGTGCAGCAAATGCTTATACCTCCTGAGCTATCCTTCTAGCCCTATGGTTATTTATTTTACTCTTATCAGTTAAGTAATTAAATCAAAACCAACAGTTTTTCTGTTCTACAGTGGTGTCAACAGTCAGTGCAAACTCTGGACCACACAGAAAAAAAAAGAACTCCTCTGTGGGAGGATTACACTTTGTGTTTAAAATAAAATTGAAGTCAGAAAATGAATGGAAAGCTGCTCCAACACTGCCCTTTTCTAAGCAAATAAAAACTCTAGGGACAGTTCTGGAATTTTCTGTCTCATTTGCTCTGCATTGCTTTTAAGCCAGGTATAGTGATACTATAATTCTTAGTACCTCAGGTGATTCTCATGTTGGTTTTTAGATTTTTCCACCCATTCTATTGAACACAAATCATTGTTACGATTTCTCTCCATTTTATAGTACAAACATCATGTGAATGGCTACACTACAATATCATACAGAATGCACATGATGTGAAGACCCTACCCTACCATTTTTAGGATGCATATCATGTACACTACAGGCTCTACTCCATTACTCTATACCACTCCTTCATTGCTGGTGGGAGTGCAAACTCGTAAAACCACTTTGGAAATCAGTGTTGCTGTTTCTCAGAAAACTGGGAATTGATTGACCACAAAACTCAGCAATAGCATTCTTGAGCATATATCCAAAGGATGCTCAATCATGCCACAGGACACTTGCTCAATTATGTTCATAGCAGCTTTATTAGTAAAAGCCAGAGCCTGGAAACAACCTAAATGCCCCTCAACCAAGGAATGTATAAAGAAAATGTGGTACATTTTCACAATGGATTATTACTCAGCTGTTAAAAACAATGACATCAGAAAATTTGAAGGCAAATAGATAGAACTAGAAAAAATCATTCTGAGTGATGCAACACAAACCAAGAAAGACAAACATGGTATATATTCACTCTTAAGTGGATATTTTCTGTAAAATAAAGGATAATTATGCTGTAATAAAGAGATCCAAAGAGACTAGGTAGCAAGGATGTTTCATGGAGAGGGTGGGGGGAACACCCTGATCTCCCTGCAAAGGGGAAATAGAAGAGATTTCAATAGTTAACTGTGGCAGGTGGGGATAGGCACATTAGTGATGAGGTTAGGGGTGGAGGGAGAGTACTGAAAGAGACTACTAGAAAAAGGTGCATTTCTGGGTAAAGTAAAAACCTAGAACAAGGAAATCTTCCAGGAAACTCCAAGGATGGCCCCAGCTGAGACTCCTGGCAGTTGCAGATAAGTAGCCTGAGCTGGCCATCTCCTGTGACCAGGCAAGACGTAGTGGCATACCAACCCAGTCTAACCTTTGGCCTAAAGTCTGTCCTACCCATGCGATGTGCTAGTGTAAGGATAGTGGTAGATATTGAGAGAGTGACCAACCAATCACATGTCTAGCCTAAATCCCATCCAGAAGAGTAAGACCATCCCTGATACTAACAAGAGCACCGGGACCCACAAGAAGGATGGTACAGAGGCCCAGGATAAAACCAAACATGACTGGAGAAAAATGTCAATATAATGATGTCTAAAGATATTCTGATATACTCATAAATTGGTGCCTAGCCTAATAGACTAACTATCATCAGGAAGAATTCATCAATCAACCAATGGAAACAGATACAGACCCACTGTTAAACATGGGTGGAGCTTGGGGAATTCTGCAGAAGGAAGGAAGGATTGTAGGAACCAGAGGAATCAAGGACACCACAAGAAAACTCACAGAATCAGCTAACCTGGCCTCATAGGGGCTCACAGAAGCAACAACCACAGAGTCTGCACGGCACTGACCTAGGCCCTCTGCATAAATTCTACAGTTGTGTAGCTTAGTCCTCTTGTGGGACTCCTAACAGTGGGAGCAGGGGCTATCTCCAACTCTTTTACTGGATTTTAGAACCCTATTCATCATACCAAGTTGCCTTGCTCTGCCCTTTCCTGAACAAAAATGAAGGAGAAGTGGATTGGACAGTAGTAATAGAAGAGGGTAGGGGAGGAGATGGGAAGAGAGGAGGGAGGGGAAACGGAGGCTGGGATGTAAAAATAAATAGATTCATTAAAAGTATAATTTCTCTTATAAATAATTTTGTAAAATGGCCTATGTTTCCAGTAAGATTTAAAAGCCACACTATTTAAGGAAGACATGGTACCAAACCATAAAGGAACCTATTCTATGGAAAAGTAACACTTTCAAACAACACTTTAGGGACACAGAAGATGATTTAAACAAGGAAAATTACATAATTTTGGATAAAGGACTAGCAGTAACTGTAGCGGTGGTCCCTAACCTTCCTAATTCTGCAACCCTTTAATAAGGTTCTTCATGGGACCCCCAACAATGAAATTATTTTAGATGCTACTTCATAACTGTAATTTTGCTACTGTCATGAATCATGCAGTAAACATCTGATATGTGACTTCTGTCATAAAGGGGTTGTGATCCACAGGTTGAGAACTTCTGGACTATGGAAGGTGGAGCCTGTGATGCAGACAGGTGTTTCTCAGCTACAGGACATGGTTGCCAAACACTCAGCATCTCTCTCTCTCTCTCTCTCTCTCTCTCTCTCTCTCTCTCTCTCTCTCTGTGTGTGTGTGTGTGTGTGTGTGTGTGAGAGAGAGAGAGAGAGAGAGAGAGAAAATAACAATGAGAAATCTATATTTCCCTCAGAAACTTCACACTATGTGTGCCAAGAAAAATAAAATTTAGCACTGCTCTATACTGACATCATAATGTGGTTAATATCAGATAGAGTCTACAGGTTCTGCACACTCAGGATTTCAAAGGAAGGCTCCACATATTCGTAGGCTAGTGAACTCTGTGTGGTAAGTGGTCACCCAACGTAGCTACACAACAGGCTGACACCAGTACTTGTCTTGGTAATCTAACTGAAGTGTGCAAGGTAACTGTTATTGCAGAGAGCATCCACACACTATTACTGAAATCTCTTTCCAGTTTCCACTGTAGAATCGTCTATCTTCAGGAACATTGCCGCAAACAAAGCCAGTGGGAACTGAAGAGGTCTTGAGACTCAGACTGAGAAGCCCTTGCTTTAATTTATTTCCCTTTCAAGCCTTCTTAGCTTCTCATCATTTGCTGGTATGCCAATTGCTACAGAAACAGTAGTGTCAATGAACTGGCGAAAACTGAATGATATCTCAGTTTTCCATATAAAACTCAGTTGCTGTTCAAATAGGAAATGTCCCAAAATCAGGTATATTCACCCACAAACTTGGAACAACGAAGCGGTAGGTATAATACATCTAGTAATCAAGTAATTATCCATAATGATTGTCAAGAAATTCAGTTATTTTCTCTGATGTTGAAAACACACTTAGATAATATTGTGCTTCGTCTCCCTTGTTGTTTACAATCTCTTTAAGCTCTCTAGCTTCTTGCCACATCTAATGGTAGAATTTCTGTCTTCCTCTAAGAATCAGAGCAGGGAATAATTAATCTTTACCTTTCTTTCACTGATAGAACATAGAAAACTAATACTAGTCTGGAGCTTTTTCTTAAAGGAAATAGATAAGCTATTTCTAGCTTCCATTACAAAACATTAAATTCGTAGCCATATTTTTACCCATTTGAACTTAAACATTTTGGCCTATGAAATAGCAATATATCCACAAATTACATTAAAGGTCTGCCAGACAGGAAGCTAGATGGTGTGATGCAAAAGTGGAAGTACAAAATAGCTACTTCAGAATTTTCATTCCAGTGCAAGACAGAAGTCCAGTAGACAAACAACACATTGTAGTGAATGTCTAGGGATAAGTCAGACCAAACGGAATAATTTGCAGTGGTTTCAGTGAGTAGATAGTAATCGGGTGGCTGGAACGCTCATTTTGGGGGTAGAAATGAAGAAAAGAACAGAGAGGAGTGTAACTCAAAACCTAAGTGAGAGTGACGGGGGGACAAGATGTACAAGTAAAGCCTTCATCTGCCGATGAGACTGAAGGAGGTGGGGCTCTGAGAGGGAAGGAGGGTAGATCTACCAGAGCAGTGAGGAGCTGGGCATACCAGGGAGGCTGCCACTGTCTTCAAACATTCTGGAAAAGTTGAGCAAACTACATTGCAGATGGCTCTAGCACCCCATGTACAGTCAGTGGATGAAACAGTTTTGTGTGTAACATTTGCATGAAACCCCTATATAGCTCCCTTGTACTGGAACTCGTCTCTGGATCACCTGTAGTACTTATTACAATGCATAAGTTAAGAGTTTTAATGCATTCCTTAGGAGAAAGTGACAAGAAAACTGGCTTGCACATGTTCAGTATAGGTACATTTTTTGTTCAAATGTCTTTTGATCTGGAGATAGTCAAATCCACAAATACAGAGCAATGTATGGACAGCTGTACTGTTCACTATGAGGCATTAATAACTAGCTGTTGGTCAAATGTAATCAGAAGATTGATTTGGTACTTATTTCACGATATCTAAAACCTTTGGGATAACATTGTCCTAAAAACTTCATGGACAGGGAATGCTGTAGAAACTTTTTCAGTGCTTTTCTTTTACTCCCTCTTCCTCCAGTGTCCTTATTTTTACAGGGTAAAGCACACCCAAGTAGTAACTGCTTCTACATTGGAAAAAGAATCTTTGTTTTAGACAATTCTACTCTCTCCCAGGATGTTTTCTTCCTGGGCCAGTAAACTTGCAATGAAGTTAGAGATTAGTCTTTGTGTAAGCCTGGCTGCTGTTTTAGCTAATGATTTTCAACTGTTAGCCGCGTTGCCCCTTTTCCTAATCTTTTCACTTAAATGATCACCAATAGAAGTAAATACTCAAAGTGATATCCAGTGAACAGCTAAAGCATTTCTAAATTGTGTGTAATCCCTGTGTTTTCACTGGAAAGTGAAATTGATCATTGTTGTCCGTTAGATGTCCTATTTGGAACAAAACTTTGTTTGCTTCTTCTTTTTGCCTTCCTTTATCCTCCCCATCATATTAGCTGCTATTGAATAGATCATAGAATCGATATTGCTTGCACGAAGTCTTCTTGATTAATTTGGAGGGTGAGACTCTGGAAGAGTAGGGGTATAAAGCAGTGGCACACGGCCTTGAAGGAAGAACAAGGCATATTTCATAGCCAATGGGAAAGAACGTCAAATCCATTTAAAACCAGTACATAGGTTCCCAAAACAGAACATTTTTTAAAAATTATAAGTAAAACTCACTTTATAAAGGCAACAAGATACTGATTTTTTCTTTTCGTCATGCAGCTAACCATGACAGTGAGCACAGCAAGGTACGTGCCTTTATTTAACCTTTTCACGAGGAAATCTAAAGGCAGAGAAAAGCTGAACCTGAGGGTTGAGCACATTGGGGAATTTACAAAGATCTGTTGTTTGAGTGAAGCTTCATTTCCTGGATGTTCCGGGTTCCACGCAAATCTGCTCTGAGTATCTACTGAGTTGCTGTTGCCCTGTGTTTATGGAATTTGGATGCAGATAAACCAGTTTGGCACTTCTCTATACTGTCTAACTGCAGCACATTTGGCCTTGACTGTCTTATTTGATAACATTCTTATAATGATTAATTAATGTGCATGGGGAACATATTTTGATGATTGTTTACATCTTGTTCAGTATGTTATCTGCAATCACAGAAATGGAGTCTGGTTTGCACATAATCTGTCTGCTGATGCATAAACAGTGACTTATGTACGTGCCTTTGTGACAACCTAGAAGCCAAGCTTGCATTCAAAGATAAGGCAAAGAACCAGCCTATATCCCTTTCATCTCCTTTGTCCCTTGACTCCTAACAGCTTTATGACAGCACATCCTTATATGTCCAAGTTCGTTCATCCCCTGATAAGCTTTTATCTAGCCCTATTATGACCAGGAATCCTAGGAACATAGAATTCAGAACCTAGATACACAGAGAAAGGCCATGAATGGGCCCGCAGGCTCCAGGATTCCTAGGAACATAGAAGTCAAGGTGTTAGATGCACAAAGCAATGCCTTGAATGGGCCCACGGGCTCCAGATGGAACATGGTATCTTTGATGATGAAGAGGGCATTGCTAACAGAGTCAGAATGTATGAAGTCTAGAGCAACAAGCCCTTGTTACATATAGTATAATGGAAGAATGGTTGTTTTATTTTTCTTCCTTCTGTTTGCAAACTATTTTTTCTCAGGAAAAAGCTTATAAAGGATCATAAAACACCATTATTGGAGCTAGAAAAAATAGCTCAGTGGCTAAGAGTACTGGCCACTCTTCCAGAGGACTTGAATTCAATTCCAAACACACATACAGCAGCACAAAACTATTTGTAACTCCAATTTAAGGGGACCTGATGCCCACTTCTGGTTGATACACCTCCAAACATTCATACTTTTAATACCATTATATTATTTGAATAATCCCAGAAATTTTCAATTTTTGATGGGAGGTTCAGTAAAATATAAACTGATCTAAGGGTTACTTTTTAGAATTTTACACCAAAGTTATTTCCAGTATTTGCAGTGGTTAGGACATATTTAATGTACGGTACTCATGAAAAGTGCCTAAAGCTATGTTGGTACCCAATTCTGTCCTAAACTATCTCTTTGGTTCACTATTTAAGATTATTCTTTGTCGACATCTTCTCTCTCCCGAGCATAGAAATTCCCCTTCAAAACTTCAGTTGTGTGTGAGGATCATAAATTATCCTGCTCTTGGGAACCTGCAGTACATCATCCGTATGCCCATCACAGTGGGCGTACTGAGTAAGCTACATCACAGAGGATGGTCATTAGGAAGGATGATATTCAGAACTATAGGCCTCCAGTTCCTGGGAAGACAGATATAGTAGTTCCTTCTTTGGTTTTGTTTGATTTAGTTTTGAAAAATCAGTAATGAGCTCTGCCAGTCAGAGCACCAGTCTTCTCTGGTGTTCAGTGAGATGGAGTAGGCATGGAGTAGAGAAGTGAAAATTAAGCATAGTCACCCATGGGCTGTGGTCAAGTCCTGAGCAAACAAGTCTTGTCTAAAGTCTGTCTCTAGAGTTCTTGATACAGCTATCTAGACTCTGAAGCTGATTTGATACTTATTTGTTCCTAAAAGGTTTTCTGTGTGCATTTGCTTTGGGGAATTACCTCCTACATTTCTAGAAACTCAGGTTTTTTTATTCAAATTACATTTATTTATTTATCTATCTATTTATTATCTTTGTACTTATTATGCATGTGGGGGGTTTTATATGCCTTGGTGTATGTACAGGTCAGGGGCCATCTTGCTAAAATTGGTTTTCTCTGTTTATCATGCGGGTTCTAAGTGACCAAGAGGATCAAACTCGGGTCCCAGATGTGTGATAAAAAGCAAGCTCCTTTTCCTTCACAGAGCCATCTTACCTGGCCCTACTGCCAATTCTTTTGATACCATCCTAATAGATTCCTTTTGTTCTGACTTAGATGATTTCTTTCATTTGCACTCAAACTTAGAGCCAGTGGTGATACACCTGGCCGCGTCCCTGACACAGCAGATAATCAATGGGTTCTGTAACATGAGTAATTATAACCTGAGTGCATAGCATCGCCACATTTGCGATGTGGCGTTTCTGATAGTGGGTTTTCTGATTTGGAAAAATTCAGAAAGAGATTGAAAGAGAAAAATGCCACATTTGTACCTGCTGGAGACTGCCTCACTGTTTTCTGGCCATGTTTCTAGTTTTCCGGTGTCATAAAGCACATATTCATGTGTGTTACACGCAGTAGAGCTGCCTGAGCACTCTGCTTCCCACTATGTCCACAAGGCTCAGAATAACCACATTCAAGCCTTCAGAGCAGCCTGTTCTCTATAAGACCAAAAATACTGCCATCAGCCTCTGTCATTTAGTTATGCATGTTCTTCCAATTTTTAATATATATTATAATGAATAACCTTTGACTAAAATGTTGTTGGTATCTACTTCCTTCTCAACGACTAAATAGAAAATAAAAAGAAAGATAGTTTCTTTCAAACAATATGAATTTTAAAAAGCATTATCAGATATGTTCCCATTCATCTCTGAGAAGACTTTGTGTAGCTGTCCTACCATAAGCAAATGAGGGTGTCTTTCAATGCCTCCTTGTCAGTATAATTACCTTTACTATTTAATATTTAATACACATCTCACTTTTATTTTATCTGAATTTCTATTATTAATAGTAAAAAGACAAAATAGGTATTTCCACTTGTCTTTTTTATGTCTTCCTTTTGAATTATTTGTTTATATATTTGGAGAACAAGAATGAGGCTGATTGCTTAGGATTTTCAATAATGCTTCAGCATATTATCACATTCTCTATCATGGCTGGTACCACTGCTGCTCCATATATTTAAGTTTCATTTGAAAATGTATATATTTTCATACAACACATAATACATACTTAAATCACTTTTTTGTTTTGTGATTTTCCCAGTTGTTTTATATTTAAGAACTCTTTCACCTCAAGTTAATTATGTATTTTCCTGTAGCTTTGCTTTTCAACTTCTTTATATACTTTTCAATATAGCTGGAATTTACTTTGGAGAGTTGTGTAAGTCTCCAGATATGTTTTCTTCAGATATAGTCTATTTCCTTGAAGTTTTTGGCACACACTCCTAATTTTTTTATGCTTTCCCCATTCCTTCTTCCTCTAAAACTGATTTGAGTCTGTTCTTTCCAACTGATGTATTTATGAAATTCTTCAATAGTAATATACTGCTACCATGCTTGATTTTGATCATTAGATTTAATTTTATTTAAACAGAGGAGAAACCTCATCTTTCTCTACCTCCATGCTGCATGTACACACCTACACTAGCCAAGACTTTCAAGCACATTGACCAATCTCAACCTTCTGTAAGTACACACAACCTCTATGTACCTTCACCTCCCGTTAGTCTCTTTGTGTCTGTCTACCTTCAGCACCTACCATAACCACCCAGCCCTCAACACCATCCTTTGATATCACTTTCTTCTGCTTTAAAGTAGTTATTCATTCAGAAACATTTTGTTACTTTCTACCAAACCCTCTGCAATATCTATATAATAGATTTGGTGGTGTATGGTGGGCAAAAACTATTTCATAATATTTGTGTTTCTGACCATGAGTGAGGTATGGTTTTCTGTGTCCTTGTTTCTTGCTTTTATGTATCTTGAGAAAAATTTCATAGCTTTCTGCATAAATGTTTACATATTCCTTTTTATTCCTAAGTACTCTATGCACAATTCTTATTTTCTCTAGGTATTTATATACTCACGGTCTCATGAATAATACCATTTTCCCCAATATATTTTGTCAATAAGTGCTCGCATTTGGGATAGGCTTTTACTTTTGAAGATGAATTTTATAATCAACCTAATGATCTAATTGAAAGATTTATTCAACTCTGGGCCTACCATGTGTAACTAAAAATTAAGGAACATTCTGAGATTTGGTTACTTACCATGGAAAACTTTTTTAAAGCATATGAATTAGATGATATTTTATTATTTTGTGAAATAACTTTTAAGGAGATTTTTTAAGGATATGACTCTAAAGCTACTCTAGAAATCAAAAGGGTATGGTGTATTCTGACACTGAACTGTGCTACCTGCCTTCATGTGTGCTGTACAGTCTTTCCCAACCAAAAGAATCATCCCCTGAATTAAAAAAGACAAATGGTTTTAGATTAAATAAGGCATACAGTCATGCCTTGAATTAAATAAGACATACTAGCCAACAAAAAGCATACATAAAGATTTGACTGAAATATTCCAGGAATTTTTCCAAACAGAAATCAGCTTTACTCTTGTGTTAATCACAGCACTAAAGGTCAGAGTGATTTAAAGGTAAAAAAGAGCTTGTGTAGGTGGGTTCAGCAATCGCATGGTCCTCCAAAAGGGAACAATCTCTCTGTTTGCTAAGTTTAAGTTTCTTATCTTAAAAGAATCCTTACTGGCTGACTTGTCAAATCGTCGATGTGCTCAAGATGTGTTTGGTGTTCTGTATTCTTGGAAAGATCAGGTAGCTCCAGTGAAGGTTCTGAGAAGGTCTAAAGAAAGCCTGGCTCACAATCTAAGCTTAGTAATTCATTGTATTGTTATTATATAATATGATTACTTATTAGTTTCTAGAAGGTTAAAGATCGAATTTGGTGTTGTCTGAGACTGAGCATGTATTTGCAGAATACGTATTAATGTATTTTTTTTATTTTACAAAAGTCTCAGTTGCCAGAAAAATACTCTAATCCAGTTAACTGCTAGCAAGCCTAAAACTGATTCTTAGAAGGTGCATTTGTTAAAGCCAAGAATGCTCTTCTTTTGAAGCTAGGATGAGGTCCTAAATTGCTCTTTTCAAACTAGTAAGAAAAGCACAGGTTCTGAAAGAAGAATGCGTTCACATTTGCAAAGGAAAATGCTATGAGGCCAAGTATTCCTTCCTTCTATCCTACGTCAGACAAAGACAGAACAACTTCTGCATACAGGACACAAGCTTAATGAGGATGGCAAAGTTTACAGACATGAAGACAAGATAAGGAACAGATTATGATAGAAAGTATTATTAAAGACAAAAAGGTATTGAGAGAGCTGAGTTGATGAGGAAGCGAACAAACAGGTTGGACTAGCAAGACCAAAAGAAAAGTGTTTTGGACATTCATGACAGTAGGTCATTGTGACAGCAGCACGACATTCATAATGAAGCTGGACAGGTATGGTGCATTCCTAGCAGTTCCGGAAACTGTAACAGGCGTCCATGCAGCATTGCAGGCAAGGAACTGGTGTGGTCCCAGCCTCTGTGATGGATTGGGGGACAATCAAGAAGCCCGTCTTATTAGAAAGTTATACTCATGATCTAGGGAGGAGACTGTGATGTGGAGTTTCACAGTGGTATCAGAGATAGCAACATCTGCTTTAGACAAAGATGCCAAAGCTTAAATTTATAAGACTATGCAGTACTCTGTGGTGCTCAGGATAAAAGAAACAGAGGCATCAAAAGCAATTTCTGCTATTCTGCCTAGGTCATTTTCATAGACTCTGAATCATTTACCAAAATAAGAAAAAAAAAGCTGTGGTGTTTGGGGATCTGTGGGACATCACTGGTCAAAAAAATCCCATAGAGATGACCCTGGTACTGGGCTTAGTAAGGGCATTATTGCTCTGTTATAAGGTGAGTCCAGTTTTGTGTGTGTGTGTGTGTGTGTGTGTGTGTGTGTGTGTGTGTGTGTGTGTGGTCAAAGTTTAGGAAGTAATAGGTTTTCATGTGAATATTCCAGAAACTCTTATGTTTTATACTAGTTATTTCTCCTCCCATTCCCTCTACTCTGTCTTCCTACCCACCCCAAAACCCAACCAAATATCCTACCTCTGCCTCCAAAACCTCAGTGATCATTGAAGAAGTGGGAGCAGAAAGACCTTGAGGATGACAAGGAAACAGCCTTTTCCAGACCCTAAAGGACATCTACATCTGTGAACTTTAGCAACTGTAACAACACAAACAAGGCCTGTAAAAGGTCAAACCAGACAAAATCCAACATGAATCGGGGAAATGGGCACAGAGTTCCACACCCGATGACTCTCAACTGCTGGGAGAGGAATGTATTTTTCTTAAATGGTGTGGTGTCTGCTGGCTCTAAAGCACTCCATTAGATAGCAGCACACTGAAGCATGTATAGGCAGCATAAATTGGACTCCATGGATTTAAAAGAAAATAGGACAAAAAGTGGGATGGGAATTCAATAGGGATTAGATGTGCGAGGGGTTGGGATAGGAGTTATTATAATCCAAAGTATGTATCTCTCAAAGAACTAACAAAAATATTTAGAAGTAAACATCAAAGACAAACCCACAGGAAAGAAAGAAAATGATAAAATAAAACAGAAAGCTATGAACAGTTGCGACAGCTGAGGAGGTTAAGGTGCTTGTCCACAGGTCTAACTACCTAAATTCAATCCTCAAGACACCCATGATGAAAGGATCAAAATGATTAGCTGGCCTCTGACGTCTTTTTAAGTGCTATGGCATGCACATGCCCACACAGAGACACACAATGAACAAATGCATACATACATTCATACAGGCATACATAACTGTTTTCCTAGGTTGATCACACTCTACTAGATGGTTCTGTACTCTTGAGTACACAAGCAGCACAAATTGGACTCAGTGATATATATATATATATACACATATATACATATACGTATATACACACACACAAACACACACACACACACACAAATTTAGGAGGGTAAGGAGGATGAACCTGGGAAGATTTAGGTAGAGGAGTGGGGGAGTGAATACAACCAAAATTTAGGCATGCAACAAATTCTCACAGAACTAACAAAAATATATTTCTAAAAATTAAAAATATATTTAAAGTTACGCAACGCTTTTATGATTTATTTGTTTATTCATTTTAACTGTTATTTTTGTTGTTCTGTATTGTCTTATTAGAATACTCAAGAGAGACGACTATTTAAAATCACTCAGGGGCATCAATAAAAGACTGAAGTCCCAGTTTGTTTCACTTTCAATGCAAGTGACACGTGAATGAGGTATCTATGATCCTCCTCTTCACTGTCACACTTGGGAATACAAAACTCTGGTAAATTAGTTGGATTAAATAAACTTTGAAGTGTTTTCTGAACTTACGCCATCCTTTATATTCTGAAACTTGCTGGCACAATATCAATAGTGTCAATATTATTAGGAATATTAGGAAACTGAGTTAAATCCTGTCTCCCCCATATTCATGACAACCCAGAACCTGTCCATGTGACCTAATTTTGAAGTTAGATATTTGCAGATGTAATCAAATTAAGACATGACTAGAGTGAGCTCTAAATTCCACAGGAACACTGCCCTTATATAAAAACTGAAACCTTAACCAAGGAACAGAAACAGAGAGGGGGACCACATGAGATGAAGCTAGAGATAGAATTATGTGCTCCAGGGGTAAGGGATGCCTGAGTCTATAGGAGCCTTATTGGGGAGGAGGCACCCTCTCTTAAAAACACCATAAGATCATTCTGCTAACACCATAGTGTTAGAACTAAAATGCCCAGATCTGTAATACAATAAATTTCTACTGCTTTAAGCTACCAAGTTTGGGGTGAATGGTTATGTCAGTGTTAAGAAATAAAAACAATCTGGAACATTTAAGTAAAAGTATGTGTTTTAATCTGGCTTGTATAACACATATAATATGGGCTCCAAGCACATATATTTCGTTTTCAAAAAGGATTGTCACAATATCCAGGTGCTTCATATTGTTAGCAATGCCCATGCTTAACAATGTACATGGACTTTGCTATTCACACGCCCATATTGCTGATGAAGAAATTAAACAGCTCACACAGAATCACAAAACTAAACACAGAAGAACCAAACTACAAATTTAGCTTTATCTCACCACCAAGATGACACTCTATCCCACAAAACCGGCCTCTCATACTTGTCCATGGCAGCATACTCTGGGGATATAGGAGAGGCGTTGATAACCTGGGTTTCCAATGCCTCCAATCAAAACTTTTCATTTATTAGTTAAACGGGAAACTGCAACAACAGTACAACCTTTGTTCACAGCGAACAGTTTATTCTAATACAAGTATTCTCAGTAAACTTGTCATCAACTTCTACTTCTTTCATTAAAAGTTCTGCTTTGCATGCGTGTATTCAAAGTCAAGGTGTTATCAGATTGAACATTTGCAGCGTTAATTTACTTGAATGCACTTCCCTCTTGCAGTCCTGTTTCATTATCATGATACTGACTCTTGGAGATTCTTGCCACTCATTCTTGCCACTTGGAGATCGTAAGAATAGATAAAGGAGGTGCAGAGGAAAGTATCTAAACTTTATATTCACTGACAGATGCACAGCCTTCAATGATAAAGGAGGAAATAAAGGCATGGTTTAAATTTCCCTTCCCTCCCTCCCAGTGGGCCAAATGTAAGGTGTTGCAGCTGCTGTTGTAGAATGTCAACATCAAGGAGGCTGGTGCAGGAGGGGCTTCTACAAGGAGTGTCTGTCTGAACTCAAGTTAACGAAGTTGCCACATGCCATCAATTCCCACAAGAGGATCACTGGTGTTTTGTGAAGTACCCAGGACCCTGCAACCAGGTATCCCCATTTCCCCCAAGGTATATTCAGTTTTCCAAGCTGTTATCAACTCTTGACATTGCCACTTTCTTCTGGCTTCTCTTTTTCTTTATTTAAAAGACCTCCACAGATAGGCTTGTACAAGACTGGGGTTCCCTTAACTGACGACGCTGGCAAATTAACTTCTACCCTATCCCAATGGAAAGCTACAGATACACACGGTTTCAGAAAGGATGCTAACACTTGGGCTCCAAACTGGACACCGACAGTCCCGAGACTTTTCAAGTTCATTCTCTAGGAGATTGGCATTGCACACAATTTTAACCAATTTGGAAGTGGGGCTCTCTTCCACATTCTGCCCACCGGTGCCCACCTGCAGAAGTTCTTTCCATTGCTACCCACCAAGCAAACAGACAGAGACAAATAACAAAGGAAAACACAGTCCCATAAAGGTTCCGCTATTGCATCTTGTGGTCCACACCTGCTAAAAGACAAAAAACATATGGGAACCCTGCCCTGGCAATGCATCCAGCACTTGGGAGCAGCAGGCACTGTGGTACCATCAGCAGGGCGTGCGCGAGTACATACACAAAGAACTGATGCTGGGCTTGTTAGCCTTTCGGGGTACCAGCAGACTCCGAGAGCTGGCATCCAGGATGATCTTTTACACCCTCCATCCCAGCATAAAAGCACTATCCTTTATTTGACCGGTGAAGAGCCCAGGCTGGATGATATTGCATGTGTTGGGGGTTGGGGAGTGGGCGGACCCCCGATTCCTTGCCCATCCTAGGAGGTCCCTAGCCTTTGGCATCTCCTAGGAGATGCACAATCAATTGTGCTGTCATAGAGGTCTCTTTTCGCATCCTCTCTGGGCAAAGCCAGATGCCCGGCGTAGCAACCGTGCGCATCTTGGCAAGCGCCCATGCAAGCCGACCTGCCCCGTGCGCCTGCCTACCTGGTGGCTGGTTGTCAGTAGCGAAGCCGCGGTGCTTCATCTGCTTCTCCTCTGCTGCTACAGCTGCTATATCGCTCCAAGCGCCATGTTCCTGCTCTCCCCGGGCGCACGCTGGGGAACTACTACGGCTGGGTAGGGGCAAGGGGGGCGGGGGCTAACGGAGGGGTGGGGGCAGAGCCAAAGCTCTCTACTCTCCTCCCAAACCTCTCCCAGCAACTGAGCATGCCCAAACCGCCTGGTTTCGCCTCTAGAAGGACTGTCCGCTGAGACTACTCTGTTGCTCCGGGTTTTCGGGGCAGCCGGCTGTAGGAGAGCTGAAGCAATTGAGGGGGGGTGTAAAAAGGGAGTGTGGAGGGAGTGTCTGCACGCCGGAGCTGGAGAAAGCAGCCAATCGGATAACACTTTCCTTCTACCATCCCCCCCCCCAACCCCCGCGGGCTGCTCCCGCATGCCCCTTCCCCGCGCATCCCAGATAGTCCAAATTTTGTGTAGGACTTTTGCAGAGCAGTGCGACATCAGGACGCTACCTAGGAGCCTCTTTGCCCTCACCTGGTCTTGTGTTTCGCAAACTTTAATGAACCTATGAATTAAAATGCAGATTCGGATTTAACTGGTTGGTCCTGAGATTCCGCAAGCGAAATAACTTCCCAGGAAATATTTGGTGCCCCGCAGCTGGCCCTCTGTAAAGGTCAGGAGGTGCAAGAATTCAGACCCATCTTCTGTAACCTCTGTTTGGTCGTGTCCTTTAATCAATAATGGTCTCTTGAGCCAAAGGAGTTACCTTCTGCTCTGAATGGCGGCAGCAATTCAAGTTAAGGTGTCCCTGGGGATGTTGTGCCTTTCCTGGAAGGAAGCTCTGTAGGGAAGACACTGAAGACACATCATAAGGTGATTACTGTGATTAAGAATTTGACACATAAGAGAAGATGGACTCTTGGGTCCATTAACAATCGCCTTGATACTCTCAGTTAGGAGACTCCTGGTTAGTTGGCCTGTTGACCTGTTGTGTCATTAACAGTCAGAACCAATCTCTTGACTGCCTGCCTTCCTTCCCTGACCTGGACAAAACCTGGGTGGCTCAACGAAATGTCAAGGCACGGCTTGTTAAGGAGACCAACTGATTATGTGCACAGAGCCCTTTGGGAGCAAAAGACCGCAAGCCTTTTTGTTGAATGATGTTTGTGGTAAAGCTTGGAAGGATACCCTGTGGTCCAGATGCAACCCCACCCCTACTCCCTGTCTCATCCCCCCTCCCAATCCTTTGAAAGGATTGATATTATCTCCAAATGAAACCAAAAGAGATTCACAAAATCAGCCTTGGTCTTGAAACTAAGGGAGTCACCCTTCTCCATCTTCAGCTATCCCCAAGTTATGATATCTGATCCTATAACTGAATAGCAGATTATAAAAATGGAACTTTTGTCTCTTAGTACACTGTTTTATTCGATAATTTGAGACAGTGTCATAGTGACTGGTAGGTACCCCATGACTTGTCTGTTCACACAAGATTCTCACCACAGTAACGTCCATGCCAAAACAGAATCATGCTAGGGGTTTGTGCTAAAGAAATGACACAACCAACCCTTAAGAACATATGTAACTCTTCCAGAGGTCCCCGGTTTAGTTACCAGCATCGAAATAGGGTGGATACCAGGTGATTCCAACTCCAGTGGCTCCCACACCCTCTTCTGGCTTCATTGATGCCTTCACTCATGTGGTGCACAAACAAGCACACATACACACACATAAATAAAAAACAGAATCGTGGAGCAGATGGATCATCACTTTTCTTTATTGATACTCCTACATATGAAGAAGATATATATCAGCCTATCAAACTCTATTTTTACATTCATATGACTAAAACCAATGAATTTATTGATTCTTGAAGTTGCTCAAATGGTCCTAACTCTTCATTCATCAACCACATTGCTGCCCATGGAGTCCACGGCATAGCACTTTGTATTTACTTTCTCACATGTGAACTTGTGTGGATGCAAAAGTCAGGGAACATTTTATTGAGATGTAGTTTGCTTGTGTTTTTGGTACCAATAAAAAGCAAACACACTGCCAAAATAAACTGTGTAATCTGTATGATAGCATAATCTTATATTATTGTATAATGTAATCCTAAATAGCTCTGGAACGTCTGCTAAAAAAATAAATCATAAATGAAAAACTGTCCCAAAGGAAATTACCAAACTTAGACAGTGTTACCAGAGAAATGTACCAAGAACTGGAAAAAGAATTAGTTTGACACAATTTTTCCAAGAAAGCAAAAGGAGAGCTCATGTCTCAACTCATTTTTATGAGATCATAATTGCCCTGATACCAAACCAAGGAAACAGTGAGAGAGATGGCTATAAACAATATATCTTATAAACCTGCTGGCAAAGTCTCCTAAAAGGTGTGGGGAAGGGCTGAGTTTGGTCTTACAGGCCTTTGATTCCAGCTGCTTGTGACGCTGAGGCAAGGGAATCATGAATTCAAGGGCTGTCTGGGCTACTGAGTGTCTTTGTGGATACTGCCCCCGCCAAGTAAAGGGGACTGGAAAAGCTCTTGTCCAACACACATAATACCTCAGATTTCATCCCCAGAACCAAGAAAAATATTAGCCTGAATCTTCCAATGCAGAAAGAGAATTATACATTATTTGTACATAATGTATCAGAAATACAAGGCTGCCTAAATATATAAATATGTACCAATATAATTGATCATACTAACAAACTCAAGAATCCTATCAGCTTATACAAAAATGATATATGTCAATGAATAAAAAATTTGAGTACATTAGGAACACAGGGGAAATATCTCTTTAATAAAAAGCATCTACTAAAATATTCCAGCAAGCTTCCAACTTAATGATGAAAGTAAAACTATTTTACTCCTAAGACGTATCTCTAGATATAAACCACGAGCATTTAGAAAATTATTTTTGAAACACGATAACAAAAGGAAACAAAGTATTAAGACCCAGATTTAATAAAATTGTATAGGACTTGAATCCTCAAGTTGTAACATACAAATGAAATAAAAAAAACAATGAATATACATTGTATTCATGTATTAAAAGGCTCAGCGTACCCCAAATACACATTTTAAACAGTAAATGGAGTTACATTTTCAGTGACATTTTTATGTGTATTCACATTTAGTTTTGGTGACACAGGCAAGTTTATTTTCAAATGTATTTTGAAGTGTACAGAAATGTTTAGAATATCTAAACATTGAAATTTGCAATTGTCTTAGTTAAGAAATCAGCTAAATATTTAGAAATCAGAATAGGGAACCCAGAAATAGGGTCATGCAAACATGAGCAGCTTACTTTTAACAGCTGAAAGGAGCTATTCAGTGAGAGAGAACAGTGTATCTCCAATTGTTGCTGCACCAACTGGGTGTACATGGACAAAGAAAAGCTTGAACCTCCTACAACAAGGGCATGCTCAGCCAAAATACTCAACATTTTCCTCTAAAATCAGAACAGAAACAAAAATGCTAATTTTACTACCTCAATTCCAAATAATATGCAAATTCGAGGTGGATGATCAGTTAGGAGGACTAGCATATCCAAAATTGAAAGAAAGAAGTAAACTTATCTCTGTTTTCAGAAAATATCTTATAATATAGAAACCCCTGAAGTGTGCGCGCACACACAAACCTTAAAATTAATAAAATCTCTAAAATGTACAGTATATAAAAGAAATCCACGTAAGTCAGTTGATTTCTGTATGCTGAGAGCAACCTAAAAGGAAAATTAAAAAAAAATTACCTTCCTAATAGCATTAAGAAACATAAGGTACGTAGAAATCAACTTAAGACTAGAGTCATTAAGAAATATAAAGATACTGGGTGGTGGTGTGTAGAGGACCGCAACCACATTCGCCATTGCAAGATGGCGCTGACATCCGGTTCCCCCGCCCGGTGAACAGGATAATGCGCATGTGTTGGCAAATTTCCAACGCTGTAGTCCCTGCCTCTCCCGAGGCGTCATCTGGGATGATGGGCAGCTGACCAATCTGAGAGTGACACGTCCGAGGCGGGGACTGTTTCCTATATAAGGGCTGGGCTCGCCTCGCTCTGGGTCTCCGCCATGTCGGCTTATGCTCTCGCTCTCAAGAAGCATTAAAAGGCTGTTCTGCAGAAGGATCCTACGTGCCCTGCATTGTTCTTGCTGGCGAGACAGTAGCGCGGGACATCTGGTGCCGAATCCCTTGGGACGCTGAGGGACCCTGACAACTGCTCGCACTGCCGGAGACCCCTTGGACACAAGGAGGATTCAGAACTGCAGGTCTGTATACTCAGAGAGATATGGCTTTTCCTGGATTTTTCGGTTTTGGGCTTGACTTGTTTCCGCATTGGGAAGGTTTCGTAGGGGCCTTGCTACCTCTTTTAGTAGTCCTCTTATTTTTCGCCAAAGACTGCTTAAAAGACGAATCCTGCCAGGCGGTTGCTGCAACAGAGGAAGTCCAGGATAGCATTTCAGAAACTGAGTACAGTGAGAGGTTAGGTGCGCGCACAGTCTCAAATAAGGAAAAAGGACCCTCCAGTGGTTTTAAGAAAATAAGAATGGGGGAGAAGACTGATTTACAAGGTCGAAAGATTTCTGGAACCAACAATAAGAAAAAAGGAAAGGACAGTAGTTTATATCCTCTGCAGGAGCTTGAAGCTCTGCAAATTGAAAGTGACCATGAAAGTGAGCATGAAAGTTCTGGCTCAGGAGAAGAGGTAGAAGAACTAGGTACAGAGGAGGAGGCAGAATTAACCAGCGGTAGGGCCATGAGGTCATCCCAAAGGGCCCATCCGCCTCCTTACGAGCTTCGCCCTCGCCCGACTGCCCCTTTGGCGCCTCCTTATGAGGAACACCTTGGGCCAAAGACTTTTTCATTTATCCCTGACAAGGTCAAGAGAAAGCTGCACCTGGCCTTCCCCGTTTACGAAGGGGAAAATGGACGGGTGTATGCGCCTGTGGAGTACAACCAAATAAAAGAATTAGCAGAATCAGTTAGAAAATATGGAGTGACCACTAATTTCACATTAGCCCAATTGGACAGATTAGCCTTGAGTGCCATGACTCCGGCAGACTGGGAGACAGTTGCAAAAGCGTCGCTTGTCAGCATGGGTCAATATTTGGAGTGGAAAGCTCTGTGGCATGAGGCGGCCCAGGAACAGGCCAGAGCTAACGCTCAAGCCTTAACTCCAGAACAACAACAATGGACTTTTGACCTCCTGACTGGGCAAGGGCGCTTCACCGCTGCCCAGATAGACTACCCTTATGACGCCTACCGCCAGATAGCCAATCCAGCTATAAGAGCATGGAAAGCTTTGTCTAAAAAGGGAGAAGGAAGCACTCCGCTCACCAAGATTATACAAGGGACTCAGGAGCCTTTTTCAGATTTTGTGGCTAGAATGACTGAGGCAGCAGGACGCATTTTTGGCGACACTGATATGGCCACGCCACTCATAGAGCAGCTCATTTTTGAGCAAGCTACGCAGGAGTGCCGTGCGGCCATAGCTCCCAGGAAAAATAAAGGATTACAGGACTGGCTCAGGGTCTGTAGAGAACTAGGAGGACCCCTGACGAATGCGGGTTTGGCTGCAGCCATCATGCAGTCACAAAAACACCCTTTTAAAGGGCCAGACAGAAGAGTTTGCTTTAAATGTGGGAAGCCAGGACATTTAAAAAAGGATTGTAGGTCATCAGAAAAGGAGAGAGCGCCTCCTACCCTCTGCTCATGCTGTGGCAAAGGTTATCATAGGGCTGAGCTCTGCCGCTCCGTTAGGGATGTCCATGGCAAGATCCTCCCACCATTAGGAAACCCACAGACTGATCCAAAAAACGGGGTGATGGGCCCTCGGTCCCAGGGCCCTCAGAAATATGGGAACAAGTTTGTCAGGGCAACGACCAAGGAACCCTCGGAGGCAGAACAAGAATGGACTTGTGTGCCTCCACCGACTTCCTATTGATGCCCCAAATGGGGGTGCAGCCTGTCCCTGTGCAGCTGCCTGAGCCTCTACCCCCTGGAAGCGTGGGCCTGCTTTTAGGGCGTGGCTCGCTTACCCTGCAGGGACTGATTGTCCACCCAGGTCTTGTTGATAGTCAGCACACTGCTGAGATACAAGCCCTGTGCTCTTGTCCTAGTGGAGTTTTTTCCATCAGTAAAGGAGACAGGATAGCTCAGTTACTGTTTCTTCCGGCAGACACCCACCAGAGGCCGGGGAGTAAATTAATGGGGTCAACAGGACAGGATTCGGCCTACCTGGTTGTTAGCCTTCAAGATCGACCCAAACTGCCCCTTTGGGTGAATGGTAAATGCTTCGAAGGCATTTTGGACACTGGCGCGGACAAAAGTATTATCTCATCGCGCTGGTGGCCACAGTCCTGGCCTGTTACTGAGTCGTCTCATGCCCTACAGGGCTTGGGCTATAGTGCAAACCCCACCATTAGCTCCACCAGATTAACCTGGGAAACAGACGAAGGGCAGTCAGGATATTTTACACCATATGTCCTTCCCCTGCCAGTCAACTTATGGGGAAGAGATGTAATGCAGGGTATGGGATTGACCTTATCTAATGCATATTCATCTCAGGCCCAAGATATAATGTTAAGAATGGGCCATAGGCCAGGAAAGGGCTTGGGTCGCTCCGAGCAAGGAATACGGGAGTCAGTAAATCCTAAACCTAATATCAATAAACAGGGTCTGGGTTTTTCTTAGGCGCCACTGGGGCAGCACGGCCCATACCATGGAAAACAGAGACCCCAGTATGGGTTCCTCAGTGGCCACTTACCTCTGAAAAACTGGAAGCAGTGAATCAGCTAGTTAATGAGCAATTCGTTTTGGGGCACATAGAACCATCCACCTCTCCGTGGAATACACCCATTTTTGTCATTAAAAAAAAAATCAGGAAGATGGCACTTGTTGCATGACTTGAGAGCCATTAATGAACAAATGCATCTTTTTGGGCCTGTGCAGCGAGGACTCCCAGTGCTTTCAGCTTTACCCAAAAATTGGAGTCTAGTAATAATAGATATTAAGGATTGTTTTTTTTTCTATTCCATTGCATCCTGCTGATAGGCCTCGCTTTGCTTTTACTGTTCCTTCAATTAATCATATAGAGCCTGATAAACGCTTTCAATGGAGAGTTTTGCCTCAGGGTATGGCCAATAGTCCAACAATTTGTCAGATGTTTGTGCAGGAGGCTCTTGAACCGCTTCGTGAACGTTTCCCACGTTTGCTTGTGATTCATTACATGGATGATGTACTCATGTGTCATGAGGACTTACAGGTCCTAAGGGAAGTCTACCCATTGCTCATTAAGAGTTTACAGCTATGGGGTCTTCAAATAGCTGCTGAGAAGGTCCAGATTGCAGACACTGGCCAATTCTTAGGTTCTGTTATTCTTCCTGAAAAGATTCTACCACAAAAAGTAAAAATTTATAGGGACGATTTGCGAACATTAAATGATTTCCAAAAGTTGTTAGGAGATATTAATTGGCTGCGACCGTTTTTAAAAATCCCCTCTGCTGATTTGAAGCCATTGTTTGATATCTTGGAAGGGGATACTCATATTACCTCCCCTCGGGCCTTGACGCCGGCAGCAGAAGCAGCCTTATTACTAGTGGAGGAATCCATTAAGGAGGCACAGCTGTGCCATATTGATGAAACTCAACCATTTGTTCTATGTGTGTTTAAAACAAGAAAGCTACCCACTGCTGTGTTATGGCAGGATGGACCGTTACTGTGGATCCATCCGCATGCTTCTCCTAACAAAAGTATTGATTGGTATCCAGCTGCTATAGCTCAAATTGCCCTTAAAGGCCTTAAAATGTCTGTTAGTCATTTTGGTAAGCATCCAGCGGTTATGATAGTTCCCTATACCTCCTTTCAGATACAAACTTTGGCCGCCACCTCTGACGATTGGGCAATTTTGGTTACCACCTTTTCAGGAAAAATTGATAATCATTATCCCAAACACCCTCTGCTGCAGTTTGCTGCATATCATCCCATTGTGTTTCCCCGAGTTACGTCTTCTGCCCCGCTAAAAGACGGGGTGATGGTGTATACAGATGGCTCCAAAAATGGTGTGGGAGCCTATGTTGTGGATTCTAAAATATATACAAAGAACTTTTCTGCCACCTCACCCCAGGTGGTGGAATGTATGGTGGTTTTAGAGGTTTTTCAAAAATTTCATTGTCCTCTTAATATTGTTTCTGATTCTGCCTATGTGGTTAATGCTGTTAAATTATTAGAGACCTCTGGAATTATAAAACCTACTAGTACAGTGGCAGCTCTTTTCCAGAGGATACAGGACTGTTTACTAAATAGGAGAGCTCCATTTTTTATCACACACATAAGAGCACATTCGGGGCTCCCGGGCCCCATGAGTTTAGGTAATGATCTGGCTGATCGTGCTACGCAGCTTGCTGCGGTAGCTCTTGCCTCCCCGTTACAGACCACTAAAACCTTTCATGATAATTTTCATGTTACAGCTGAAACCCTGCATAAACGTTTTTCTCTTACCAGAAAGGAGGCTCGTGATATTGTAACCCAATGTCACAATTGTTGCCAGTTTCTCCCTGTCAGACACACTGGCGTAAACCCCAGAGGGATTGCGCCTTTGCAAATATGGCAGATGGATGTGACTCATATCACTGCCTTTGGAAAACTTCAGTATGTGCATGTGTCAATTGACACATGCTCTGGCGTTATTCATGCCACACCACTTACAGGAGAAAAAACCTCTTATGTCATTCAACATTGTCTTGAGGCATGGAGTGCTTGGGGCAAGCCCACATCTTTAAAGACGGATAATGGGCCTGCCTATACTTCTCAAAAGTTTAAACAATTTTGTGCACAGATGCAAGTCACACACATTACAGGCCTGCCTTATAACCCCCAGGGGCAAGGTATTGTAGAGCGAGCACATCGCACACTCAAATCTTATCTACTTAAACAAAAAGGGGGAATATTGAAGGAATTACCCCCGACACCAAGAGTAGCCATTGCCATGGCTCTGTTCACTATAAATTTTTTAAATCTGGACGATAATGGCCAGAATGCTGCAACACGACATGGTTCGGATCCGCAGCGGCCTAAGGATTTGGTTATATGGAAAGATGTGTTTTCTAATGAATGGAAAGGCCCGGATCCCATCCTATTGAGATCCAGGGGAGCTGTTTGTGTGTTCCCACAGGACCAGGAAAATCCATTCTGGGTGCCAGAAAGACTGACCCGAACGGTGAGGGGTGACCCACAACACGCGGACTCACCTGAAGATTTGGCTTCTGTTCCTCCTACCATTTTGCGGATGGATGACAACGGTTACGAAGGAGCAGCGATGGGGGATACTCTCGGCCTTCCTGAAACCGACACCAGTCAGCCATAGAGTGGCAGTGTTTCCT
Source organism: Myodes glareolus (assembly GCF_982192425.1). Lineage (NCBI taxonomy): Eukaryota > Metazoa > Chordata > Mammalia > Rodentia > Cricetidae > Myodes > Myodes glareolus. The sequence goes on along the minus strand of NC_142035.1, from coordinate 41,869,154 downwards.
CGTTTTTTTTTTTTTTATTTTACAACCAATAAGACTCTGGGGCTCCCCTACCTTCTATTTATAAGCTTATTGGGTGGGGGTGGGAATGTTTGGAACAGCCCTATGCTGAGGATCAGTGTTTCTCCTCTGGTTGGTCTGCTGACTCAAATCCCAAAGTCGTAGGGACAAAGTGTGGTTATTGCACAAGCGCTGGCTGCCCTGGAACAGGAAACCTCTACTGATGTGGTTATCTATGCTGAAGCAGTAAGGTTTATGCCAACCAGCTCCTGCACCCCTAGGACACCTCTGTCCATTGCACAGGGTGGAGTGCTTGGCTTAGCTAGCCCTGAAGGTTGTCGAGCTAAAGAGCATCACACAGAGAATGGCCCTCTCTGAGAGATATGTCGCCCGGCATAAGGGTTTCCTGCCGTATATTCCCTTTCCCAGAAAAATGGCAGAGGGCAGGCCGGATAAGTTCCAGGTGTCATGAACCTAGGGGCAGATTCCATGCAAGCCCATTATAATGTTTTCCACTTTGGGAAGTGCGACCTCTATCTCTGCCTTCTGAGGGAGTTGCCTTTCTGCAAAGAAGTAAAAAAAGGGGGAGATGTAGAGGACCGCAACCACATTCGCCATTGCAAGATGGCGCTGACATCCGGTTCCCCCGCCCGGTGAACAGGATAATGCGCATGTGTTGGCAAATTTCCAACGCTGTAGTCCCTGCCTCTCCCGAGGCGTCATCTGGGATGATGGGCAGCTGACCAATCTGAGAGTGACACGTCCGAGGCGGGGACTGTTTCCTATATAAGGGCTGGGCTCGCCTCGCTCTGGGTCTCCACCATGTCGGCTTATGCTCTCGCTCTCAAGAAGCATTAAAAGGCTGTTCTGCAGAAGGATCCTACGTGCCCTGCGTTGTTCTTGCTGGCGAGACAGTAGCGCGGGACAGTGGTGGTACATGCCTTTAATCACAGCACTTAAGTGGCAGAGGAAGGCAATTCTCTGTGAGTTTGAGTTCAACCTGCTCTACAGAGTGAGTTCCAGGACAGCGAGTGCTACACAGAGAAACCCTGTCTTAAAATAAAATAAAATAAAATAAAATAAAGATATGCAAAAATATCTTATGTACATGGATCAGCAGACAATGTTAGGATGACCCAAAGTATTTTACCAGTCCTTTGGAAATCATAAGGAAAATCTTTAAAAACAATGTTTTTGAAGGAATAGAAAACTTATCTCAAATTTTGTACAGACTCCGAGGGGATCCTGAATAGCAGAAACAATCTAGAAAAAAAAAGTTTGAAAACTTTTCACTAACTCCAAGACTTACAAAATTCCAGTAATGAAAATGATTTATGAAGTCATAAAAACTAGTATCTCGACAAATGGAATAGAGTCCAGATAAACTCTTGTGCGTGTGCCAAATGATGGTCAACAAAAGCATCAAGACTATTGATGGAGAAAGAACAATCTCAACAGATCATGCTGGGAAAACTGACCACAACATGCAAAACAATAGAGTAGGACTAATAGTAAATGCCTAGAAATGAACTTAAAGACACAAAAAGATGAGAAAAATCTAGAAAACATTAGAGGAAACATGATAAAAATCTTCATGAAATTGGATTTAGCAATGATTTATTGAATGTGACACCAAAAAAGCAAAAATCGGCAGCAAAAGAAAGATTTAACTAAATTTGAATATTTTGAAATAAAAATTCTCTGTGCAAAGAGCATAAGCAGTGGTGAGAAGGCAACTCACAGATCAGGGAAAAAAACTAAACACAAATCATATATCCAAGAAGAGGTTCACATACAGACTACATAAAGCCTGTAAAAGTCAGCAAAATAAAAACAACTTATCAAAAAATGAACAGAAAATTTGATTTTTCCAAAGAAGATATACAGATAGACAGTGTGACAGTCAAAGTGACTAATCAAAAATCCAAAGCAAATGTAATACAGCTAAAATTCATTACATTGCTTATTTAAATGGAGCAAAAACTAAGAATAATTGTCAAGAATGTAAAGAAATCAGAAGACCCATGTTATACCAGTGAAAATACAATGTTGTATCATTGTAATTGAAAACAGTGGGACACTTCCTTGTCACTTAAACTCAAGGATCTAGCAATTCTATTTTGTGCGATGTATTCACGACATTGAAGGTAGAGATATAAATATGTGCATTTTAATGTTCATAGCAGCAGAAGCCAAAAAGGGGAAACTACCTGAGTGTCCATGAAGAGATGAATGAATACACAAAATGTGCCATCTATGGACATAAGAGCATTCTTCAGGCCTAACAAATATGAGATCCTGATGATAAAAGTGATAAAAGGGACAGCAATGATTAATCATGAAAGCATTCTACTAAACAAAGAAAGAAAAATACGGTATCATAAATATTACATGAGTCCACTCATATGAGATACCTAGATACCTGGTCAAGTTCATAGGGACAAAAAGTAGATTAAAGATTACCAGAGGCTGAACGAAGGTAAAAGAGCATATGTATTGTTTAATAGTATATACTTTAGCTTGTGCTATAAAATCTTGAAGGTGGAAGATAGGGATGGTTATAAAAATATATGCATGAGGCTGGGTCACAGCTGTGTGGCCCAGTGCTTGCTTACCATGAGTGAGTCCCAATAGTGTAACACTAATGACCCAACTAAATAAATAAATTTCTGAAAAAAGGAAAACAAACCTAGGTCTCAGACACACTGAGGATTTATGGTTCTAAGTGATAAAAAGAATAAGTCTGTGGCTAAATAGTGAAATGTGAAAGACATGACAAAATCTAGAACATAAAGTGCTTAGGAAAACTGTATATAATAACTAAAGAACATAAATTAATCAAATAACAATGTGAGGAGTAACTAGGATAAGAAGGGGCAATAACAAATACATAAAATCGTTCAGAGAAGAAATTCAGGGGCAGTTCTGGGGAAGCGAGAAGGGATGATGTCTTTCACAAGGACAACTCCACATTCAAATACTCAGACACTTTCTTTTAAATTGAGAGAGCCAACATGAAAACATTTTGGTTCCATGATATAAAATAGACATTGCTAAATAAGAAATAAGAGCTCATGAATTAATCTAAATAGTAAGGTAGTTTCATTTGTAAAAATAGTCATTTTACTCACTCATAAGTGGATTCTAGCCATAAACAAAGGACATTGAGCCTATAATTCGTGATCCTAGAGAAGCTAAATAAGAAGGTGAAACCAAAGAAAAACATATATTTATCCTCTGGGATATTGGAAGTTGACAAGGTCGTTGCGCAAAAGTTGGGAGCAGGGGGGTGGGGGTGGGTTGGGGGAAAGGGGATATGGGGAGAGAGAAGGGAGAAGGGGAGGATTGGGGAGAGCTTGGGGGAATGGGGTAATTGAGATGTAGGAAGGGTGGATATGGGAGCAGGGAAGAAGTTATCCTAACCAAAGGAACCATTTTAGGGTTGGATAGAGTCTTGACTCTAGAGAGGTTTCCAGGTGTCCAAGGGGATTTCCCCAACTAGTTCCTTGGGCAGCAGAGGAGAGGGTGTTTGAACTGGCCTTATTCTATAGCCACACTGATGAATATCTTGCATATCCCCATAGAACCTTCATCTGGCGATGGATGGAGATAGAGACAAAGACCCACATTGGAGCACTGGACTGAGCTCCCAAGGTCCAAATGAGGAGCAGAAGGAGGGAGAACATGAGCAAGGAAGTCAGGACCGCGAGGGGTGCGTCCACCCACTGAGACAATGGGACTGATTTAATGAGAGCTCACCAAGGCCAACTGGACTGGGACTAATGGAGCATGTGATCAAACTGGACTCTCTGAATGTGGCTGACAAGGAAGGCTGACTGAGAAGCCAAGGACAATGGCACTGAGTTTTGTTTGTACTGAATGGACTGGCCTTGTGGGAGCCTAGTCTGTTTGGATGCTCACCTTCCTAGACCTGGAGGGAGGGGGGAGGACCTTGGACTTCCCACAGGGCAGGAAACTCTGACTGCTCTTAGAACTGGAGAGGGAGGGGGAGAGGTGGGAGGGTATTGGGAGGAGGGGAGGAAGTGGAAATTTTTATAAATAAATAAATAAATAAATAAATCATGGAAGAGATGATAAATCGCTCCGGGTCAAAGCCAGCTAAAGTTCTGAGAGAGTTGTACATGCTGGTGACTTGAAGCAACAAGAAATTACTGCATTTAGTTCAGTGAGCTCTACACTCCTGCTCAAAAGAAAATCCATGTACCTTCAAGGCCGTGAACTTCACTGGGAGCCTCTGAAATCTGTGTGAAATCCCCTTGAACGCTTTAGATCAAACTTCACCCCAGAGCATTTGAGAAAGTCAGAACATTCCCTGCTTGTGTATTATAGCTTAGAATGCATGGGCTCAGGCAATGAAAAAAATAGGACCTTTGACTTGCATAAAAGTTGCTAACACACAAGTATATGTGCTTCTATTCCACTCCAATCCCAGCACACTAATGAATACCAGACTTTCCTGTCAGAAGAAAAACATTGTCAGCATTGCCATGTGAGACTGTCCCCCAAAGCATTCCCAAACTATTGCTTAATGCTTTGTTGATCGTTTGAAGACAAAGTACAACTTCCCCTGTATTTCTGAAGTGTCTTTCTCATTGTCACTGGGTCATGTGTAGATGATGAAAGATTGCGGCTTGTCATGGAGTAAAGCTGTCACTGTGGAGTACAGCACAGATTCTTTTGGAGAACTGGCGTGGCGCTTCTATTACTTTGCATAGATCTAGTGATTTAGAGGAAATTAGAGAACTAATGAGAGCTTTGAAGCAGGTAGGTACCACATGCTCACACCAAATACCAGGTTCTCTCTCCATTAAGCCCAACCGGTACTCATTTTAGCTTGCTTTTTTTTTTTTTTTGGTTAAGGTAGCAATTTGCAGCCTGTAGGTCACAACACCTTTGAGGTAGAACAATTTTTTCACAGGGGCCAGAAAACATATTTACATCATTATTCATAACAGTAGCAAAATTACAATTATGAAGAAGCAATGAAAATAATTTTATGGTCGAGAGTCACCACAGCAGGCGGAACTGTATAAAGGGTCTCCACATTAGGAAGGTTGGGAACTGCTGGGTTAAGGCATATCCTTGCAGCTGCCACCTAAAGTCCCAAGTGCCTTTTGAAGGGAATTTAATATACTTCCCCCTTTTCCTAGAAAACACCACTCAATCCTATAAAGATTCAGGAAGAGCTTACTCAGAGAAAACAGATGAGACTGCAGTAGCTTCTTGTATGATATTGAGAGTTAAAGCAAAAGCTATTGCCTGCATCAAAAGTCGGCACTGCATGGCGGTCTAAGCTTATCAGAATACAGTGGAAACTCCGTTATTACCGTGACAGGCACTCGTTTTTGTTTCTGTAAGGAAGGTCACTAACACAACACTGGGAACGTTTCTAAGGGTAGTGAGGATATTTATCATTTTTAAAGAACACCATGGCTGATTTCATAATAATTTCAAGTGTATGAGAGGAGAGGTTGAGGGTCTAAGAATGGGATATGCAAGATTAAGCTGAGGAACAGTGAGCACCTTTGTGACCTTGGGCAGGCCGCCCGCGCCTACTAAACTCCTTTGCTTATCTGCCAAACACAGCTGTGAGCTCAGCTAATTTCACAGAATTTTTATGAGAATAGAAGGAAGGTGCTTTGAGATGGGGAGAAAACGTGCTATAAGCCAATATCAAAGTACCGGACTATTGTCTTTTCTTAGTGGATTTGAATAAATGCACGAAAGAATAAAAGAATAGTTATAAAATTTCTGAGCGTCAAACTTTTGTTTGAGAAGTTGATTTAAAATCAAAATGTCTGCCTGTGTTTCATGTCTACCAATTCACAGAGAAACTGGAGTCTCCCAAGACCCCCAGGTGATTTTGAAATAAGTAAATTTGATGTGGCAGATGCTTAACGTGTTATGCAGAATGCCTGTTCCAGGAAAGACTTGTTTCTTAGCCCTTAGGAGTCGGGTGTGTTATCAGCATCTTTAAGTATTGCCTCAGCCCCAGAAAATTGTTCCAAGTTCTAGCCCTTCCCAGGGCAGACTGGATCAAAAAACTGATGGCTGTAGCGATATCAAAGCTTGGCCATCTTGACTCATTTTGGTGCAACTCTGAAGGGTCACTGTAGCTCTAGAACGTCCTGGGAAGTTGGCCAGAACTGAAGGCACTCTGAATCTTTCCAACCTCTCTGGTTCTATTTCCTTTCCAGCCATCTATGGTGTTAAGTCACTAAGGAACTGTGCGTGTTTGTTTCCTGTGTGTGCAGGCTAATGTATGTGTATATGTTGGTGCTAACTCATATAACTGTGAGACTTAGGAGAATAACATCATGTGTTGTTATCTATAACACTGTCTCCCTTGAGACAGGGGCTCTCATTGGCCTGGAACTTACCACGTATGCCATCCTTGCTGCCAGAGAGCATTCTACACTTCAGTGCACACATCCCAAGTCTTCTTCTTGGCAAGCTGGCGTACTGCAGTAAGGGAAATGTGAACTATAAGGCCAAATAGAATTCTGTTCTTTATCCCCCAAAACGCCTTACAAGTCCAGTGGATACAATTTCTTCCTTGGAAGTTGAAGCCCTTCCTTATTGAACCATCCTTCTGTTCCATTTCCTGATCTTCTTAACCCTCAGTTCAAAAGATTCTTTTCTCTTATCGCTTTCCAACATAGGACCAAAAGCAGGGAAATACAGTTGTGCTAGGTGAACTCACTTAAGACAGCCACAAGCAGGGTAAAGGGAAATCATGTTCCTCTCTGCATCTATTATGTGGTAGGAGCTTCAGAATTGCGGTTGTATACAAGTAGGAAGCTTAGCACAATGTTCCTAACTACCCTAGGCTAACTTGAAATCAGTGTTTCTCAACCTCTGTGAGTCATGACCCCTTTGGGAGTTTGTTGGGAGGCACAGCTGATTGGAGGTTGCAGTCTACCGTGGCCTGACAGCTCACTCTGAGCTTGGCAGTGTGGAGGACTCCTTCCCAAGTCACAAGGCACCCTGTTCTCTACTTGATCTTATTTGGAGATTGTCTTCACGCCCAGATTTCTGACTTATCTCTAGTATGACCCTGGACACAGTTCCCTGCAAAAGCTTTCCCTCTATTGTCCACATGGTAATTAGACATTGTGCCAGGAGCTTTACCATAGGACTGTGCTTCCACATATGATACTAAGACTTGTACTAGGAGCCTTATAATAAAAGTATGCCATTTAATGCAAATTAGGTATTTCCCCAGCTACTGTCCCCAGTCCTACAAATCCCCGATACTCTGGAATAAAGCTGAGCTGTCTCACTGAACCAGTATCCTGGAAGGTTATTTCCACTGTGTTCACAGGCCATATGAAGCTCGCTGTTGCCGCTTCTGCACCTTTGTCCTACTGGGCTATTGACCAACAGGGAGGGAGGGAAAAGATCTTTTCATAGGAGTAATGTATCAGATACCTTGCCTATCAGATATTAACATTAGGATTCATAACAGTAATAAAATTACAGTTGTAAATTAGCAGTGAAAATAATTTTATTGTTGAAGGGTCACCACAACATGAGGAATTGTATTAAAAGGCGATAGCATTTAGAAGGTTGTGAAATATTGCTTTAGATCAAACTGCTTATCTATTTTCATGATACAAGCTATATGAGCTACTTTCATTGTTGCTGTGACCACATATCATATGAAAAACAACTTAATGAAGCAAAGGTTTGTTTTGGCTCACAGTTTGAAAAGGTACAGTTCATCATTTCAGGTAATGACATCATGTGACAGTTTCCACAGTGAGGAAGCAGAAAGGGATGCAACAAATGCTGGTCTTCACATCACTTTTCTCTTTTACGTTTTTGTTCAGTACAGCATACTAGGGTTGGGTCTTCCCCACTCATTTAACTTCCCCGCCTTTAAAGACAAACCGAGATGTATGTTTTCAAGGTTTCTGAAGATTCATTTTGAGGATGATGATTAATCATCACAAGCTTACCTCTTCTCACTTGACATCCAAACATATCATTTTGCTTTACATTTTATTTTGACTTTTAATTAATTGTATGTATGGTTATGTGCCTTGTGTGATGGTGCACATGAGTGCATGTCTACAGAAGCTAGAAGTTGTGAGCTACTTAACATGGAATTCGGGAGCTGAATTTGGGTCCTCTGAAAAAGCAATAAGCACACCTAACTGATGACTACACAAACATACCACTTTTTAGGTACAACTTCAAAACAACAACAACAACAACAAAAACCCTAATGGTCATTTTCATAAAGTAAAATGCATTTAGTTAAATTGCGAAAGTTTCCATGATCTTTAACAGCCTTAATACTGGTAAGGAATCCAAAAATTCTTCTGAGACTGAAAACTTTTAACTGTAATCCTGTATAAAATCGAAACACGAGCTAAATATTTTCCATGTTCAATGGCACAGAATAAATATCCTTGTTCCAAAGGAGAAGAGTAGAATATCAAGGAAACATCAAACCAAAGCAAAACCCAAGAACAGCAAGAAAAATACCATATTCCAAAGCTCTGTGTCAAACCAACATCTGGCTCATTTGATGACATCATTTGGCCTCCAACATCCTTTGGTAGTCCTGTGACTCCCATTATGTGACCTGAAGCACATATAGCTCCTAGGCCAGCTCCATTGCATGACTGCAACTTTCATCAGGATGTATCACATGGTCCTATCATCTCTGATACTCATGGTCACCATTGTAACTTACATTTTATTTTCACAGCTTTGCAACTCTCGTACACATTGTCTTGAGCTTTTTTTCAGAATCTTGGCACAAGGCTCTATAATTCTCATATTTGATATGCCTAAAAAACTAGTTACCATGTGACTGATGTACTACGGCCCAATTCTACCACAGCAGAAATGACCTCTGGCCACCTTACTGCCTGGGTGCAGGAAAACAACTCCCCATGCTGCTGTCTTCTATTCAGGGAATCTCTTTACCTGCATTTACAGTATATGTTTTCTCCTTTCAAATGAACTTGCATTTCCCAAAGTTGGAACTTTCCCAGGATGGTGTCCTGGTCTTGAGACAACGTTCCTAGGTTCTGAGTGCATAGACCAATGTTTCTATTTAATAACATTAATCTTTTAAAAAATAATTTTAGCTCTTCTCTTCCCAGCCACTGTGTGTGCAATTTTAAATTTCCTCGTACTGTTTTCTTCACAAAACTGCACATCTTTCATATCATTCTGTTTTGAATTATCAATATCAATAAACACGGAAACCAGCTACCATGCAACAGAGTGTTTGTTATGCTGTCTTGAAATTTTCTCTGACAAATTGTTAGCCTATTGTGATTTCAACCTCATTAAAAAAGATAGAACATGGGCAGGATGCAACCATATTCTTTGCCTGAATGTAATATGAGTGACTTCTAGCCCGTAGCCATGCCAATTCCCCACTCAAATCTCATGAGCCAGGATCAAGCCTTTTTAGTATGCATTTCTATCAGTTTGTTGGTGTTCACCTTCTGACCAAAATGGTCTGCAAAGCTTCACCCACAGCACTGTGCCTCATTCCTTTTTCAGTCAGAGAGCAGAAGGCTTATGGTCATGTTTCCTTCAGCACGGACACTACCTTTTTTCTACCAGTTTTCTGTATTATTTACTTTCTTTTCTCTATGATAGAATGTCTCAAAACATCAAGTGCTTATAGAATCTACTTTAGAGAATTTTCTGGTTCAAAGAATGTTGAGCATAAAATATAGAGATTGCCTAGATACCTGTTTCCCCTCATGATCAAGAGTTATAGAGAAGTTTGGGGTCACAAATAAGAGACCACCACTCTAGCTGAAGTGTCTCAACAAGGCAAAACTTTACTCTTGGTCAAAATGTTGCTCGCTATAAAGTGGAGGAAGCACCATAAAGGAGCTGTGGGTCCATTTGGTTTTAATTCTAGCACAGGTAGGGACTGTGTCTTTCCCTCAGTGGCTGGGGTACAACTTTATAATCGTTCATATTTGGCTAATTTTAAAAGAATCTAGAACAGAGGAAATGAGAGACAACAGGAAGAGGTCAGCCACCAAGTCACTTAAGTTCTGAGACTCCAGCAGGGTCTTTGTAGAAACAAAGATCTGACTAAATGCGGAGAATTAAAACATTTGTATAAAAGTCTAACAAGGTGGGGGATATAAAAAAAATGAATTTCTTGGAGTAACATGTTTTATAGTATTTGGTAGAAAAGACTAATATGTTTCTTGTACTTCATACAAATATTACTGAGAAAATAGTATCATTTTTAGTTGATAAAACTATGTTGATAGTTCATTGTCATCCAAAGTTCATAGTCCCAGTTCAGTACTGAATATTTTATGGATATGAGACAATTTGTGTGAAATGTTGTACCTTATGCTATCATACAAATAATTTCACAAGTTTATAGATTCCTTGAATTTAGAATATAGCAGTAGAATATATGTGCAATCCCAGTTAACATATCTGTGTTGACTCCATTTTACAGCTTACTAATTATATACTTTAACAACAATTACAATTTTTATAACTGTCTTTTTTCTCTTTTTTCACTTAAATAAATTTGTTTCTTGTACTTTGTTCTGTTTAGATTATGTATCTCTTGTTTAGTTATGTGGACAGTTTTTAAAAGATGGTAGACTGCTGGTTAATTTGAAGGATGGAGCAAGAAGACAGAATATGTCAAAACTCCAGGAAACATACCTTCAGAGTTAGAAAGTTTCTTCACAGAGCCTAAATCATCTAATCTATTGAAAATAATCTCAAAATGGTTGAGGATTCTACTAACTGATAACAGGGTTTCTCCATTCAAATAAAACAGGTGGACCAGCTCACCTAGCAACTAACTGAAATAAAAAAAACCCAAAATTCATACACCTCAGGTTCATGATAAAATACGAGCATTTAAATGCAGTCCTTTAGGTTGAATATTAGCACAAGACACTAAGTTTTTCCTGAAAGTAGAAAGCATAAATGAGGAAAAGAAGAAGTCTTGCTTTCTGAGATTGTTCTCAAGTCACTTAGTACTCTTCCACTTGCCAATACACTTGACACTGTAGGTGTGGTTGCGGTTGGAGAGGATTCTGAAACCGTGCTGGGCAGGGTTGACTTTCTCACAGACCACCTACATTGCAGATCCCACACACCAGATCCTTACGGTGCTGCACAGAAAAAGAGAGCTAACGCTCCATCCCTTTCAAGACTTTATGTGCTATGGCCTGTGGGCAGCATCCATCAAGTGTAGGGGATGCAGATCACAAGTGTCACCATAGTCTCCATGGAGATAAACAGTCTTCTTCACAGCAACGCTCTCCCACTGCAGCACAGGGGCAAAACTACTTGGCCTCCACAGATATTGACTCCTTCTCTGGGCCTTGATCTCTGAGTCCTGCAAGGGATATTTCAGTGCAAGATTTAGGGGTAGGGATAGTACAGTCACAACTTAAAGCTGCATAGGAACAGATGCAAGGACATTCACCCAGTGCTCTCAATCTACTCCATCAGTTAGAAAGTTCTGGTGTCTTGACTCATCATCACCTGGAGTTATTGCAGAGAATAATCCAAATTCAGAGGAGAGACTTGAGGAATCAGCAAGGGATAGTTTTGCACTTAGTTCTGTAAAATTATTCTGGTCTTGATGACTCACTGTGTTCATATCTGCAGTGGTCTCAATTAGTACAGTGTTCTCTTTAATAATCGTTGTTATAATACAGCACATGGATCATCAAAGAGCTGTCTCCTTCCTTGCAAGCCCCATGTACCAAATACATGAAGGTAACCTGTTTCATTGAGCCAAGTTCCTTCTCACCGCAGGAAAGGGTGAGATAGTCCACTGCCACCATGCTACTGACGTGGCTCTCTAATTTCCTTTTAAATCTAGGCAATATAAGAAGGCGAAACCATCACTGAATGGTCTGTGAGGTTCTTCAGGCATTGCAAATTTAGGTTTCAGTACATTTACTGCTTGAAACTGGCATACTAATGAAACGAGTGCTCTGCGTGCCTGTTAGAACTAAAAGACTAGACTGAATTCTGTAGCGGCATAAAATGTTGGAATATGAGAAGTCGTGTCTATGTTCTCCCCAGGTTGTGGTCCAGGAACACCAATAATGCATATCAAAGGATGACATCACATGGAGGGTGGAGAAATGTACAAGACCACAGGGTTCAGGTAGCATTTGAAAATGGCTTGTAAGTCGATAACATTCTAATTGGAAAAGGAAGAACAAATTAGTCATGAGAACACTTACAAAAAGGATTCTGTCCTGACTAATCTTCTTTCATAATGATTGGCTTTGGGATCACCTGGGGATGCCTATGAAGAGTGTCTCCAGAGAAATGTACCTAATGGAACAGACCTATCTTGTACAACACAATCCAATGAGCTGTGACTATGGACTGAATTAAGAGGAGCAAAGTGAGATGGGCGTCGGTGTCGATGACTTTCTTTTTTTTTTTTTGTAATTTTATTAAATTATAAAAAGTTTCAATTTACGCCCCTCCTCCCAACGCCCTCCCACTCCCCCTCTCCCTCTCCTCCTCCCTCTTTGTCCCCTAGGGAAGTCAGGGTCTCCTGCCCTGTGGGAAGTCCAAGTTCCTCCCCCCTCACTCCAGGTCCAGGAAGGTGAGCATCCAAACAGACTGGATCCCAAAAATCCAGTATATGCAGAGGAAACCAGTCCCAGTGTCATTGTCAATGGCTTCTCGGAAAGACTGCAGGCCAGCCACATTCAGAGAATCTGGCCACATTCAGAGAATCTGGTTGGATCACATGCTCGTTCAGTCACGGTCCATCTGGCCTTGGTAAACTCTCATTAGATCCGACCCCTTGTATCAGTGGGTGATAGTATCCCTCGCAGTCCTTCGTCATTTTCTTCCTCCTTTTGCTCCTCGTTTGGATCTTGGGGGGCTCAGTTCGGTGCTCCAACGCGGGCCTCCATCTGTATCGTCATCCAACGCCAGATGAGGGATCTATGGTGATAAGCAAAATATTCATCAGTATGGTCACGGGCCAAGGCCGGTTCAGGCACCCCCTCCTCTGTCCAGAGAACAATCTGGGGATCACTCCTTGGACCTGGGATCCCATATATAATCAAGTTTCCTGTAAACTCTAATATGACTCCCTTAGTTGAAATATATTCTTCCCTGATCCCACATTCATCCTTCCTCCCTTCCCCCCATCCCGGTCAACCGAGCTTTCTCCATTCCTCCCCTACTCCCTTCTCTCTAACCCTCTCCCCTTCCATCAACCCTCCCACCCCACCCCCCCATGCACCCAAGGTTACCTGGGACTCTTGACTATTTCCTACCTCCTGGCGGATAGGTAAATAATCTTCATCAGGTTCGTCTTCTTATTTAGCTTCTCTAGGATCACGAATAATAGGCTCAAAGACCTTTAATTATGGTTAGAATCCACTTATGAGTGAATACATACCGTGTTCCTCTTTTTGGGTCTGGCTTACCTCACTCAGTAAAGCGTTTTCTATGTCCATCCATTTGCATGCAAAATTCAAGATGTCATTATTTTTTACCGCTGAGTAAAACTCTAATGTGTATATGTTCCACACCTTTTTTAACCATTCTTCTATTGAGGGGCACCTAGGCTGTTTCCAGGTTCTGGCTATTACAAATAGTGCTGCTATGAACATAGTTGAACAAACGCTTTTGTAGTATGTTTGGGCATCTCTAGGGTATTTTCCCAAGAGAGGAATTGCTGGGTCCTGAGGGAGGTTGACTCCCAGTTTCCTGAGAAACCTCCACACTGATTTCCAAAGTGGCTGCACAAGTTTGCATTCCCACCAACAATGGATGAGTGTTCCCCTCATTCCACATCCCCTCCAGCATAGGTTATCATTGGTGTTTTTAACTTTAGCTATTCTGACAGGTGTAAGATGGTATCTCAAAGTGGTTTTGATTTGCATTTCCCTGATCGCTAAGGAGGTTGAGCATGACCTTAAGTGTCTTCTGGCCATTCGAAGTTCATCTGTTGTGAATTCTCTGTTCAGCTCAGTACCCCATTTTTTAATTGGGTTAATTAGAGTTTTAGTGTCTAGTTTCTTGAGTTCTTTGTATATTCTGGAGATCAGACCTTTGTCTGATGAGGGGTTGGTGAAGATCTTCTCCCAGTCAGAAGGCAGCCTTTTTGTCTTACTGACAGTGTCCTTTGCTTTACAGAAGCTTCTCAGTTTCAGCAGGTCCCATTTATTCATTGTTTCTCTTATTGTCTGTGCTGCTGGGGTCCTACTTAGGAAGTGGCCTCCTGTGCCTATATCTTGTAGACTACTGCCCACTTTCTCTTCTATCAGGTTCAAAGTGGACAGATTGATGTTGATGTCTTTAATCCATTTGGACTTGAGTTTTGTGCAAGGTGATAGATATGGATCTATTTTCATTCTTCTACAGGTTGACATCCAGTTATGCCAGCACCATTTGTTAAAGACGCTTTCCTTCTTCCATTGTATACCTTTAGCTCCCTTGTCAAAAATTAGGTGTTCGTAGGTTTGAGGGTTAGTATCTGGGTCTTCTATTCGATTCCATAGGTCGACTTCTCTGTTCTTATGCCAATACCAAGCTGTTTTCAATACTGTAGCTCTGTAATAGAGTTTGAAGTCAGGGATAGTAATGCCTCCAGAAGTTCCTTTATTGTATAAGATTGTTTTGGCTATCCTGGGTTTTTTGTTTTTCCATATAAACTTAATTATTGTTCTCTCAAGGTCTGTGAAGAAGTTTGATGGGATTTTGATGGGGATTGCATTGAATCTGTAGATTGCTTTTGGTAGAATTGCCATTTTTACTATGTTGATTCTCCCAATCCAAGAGCAGGGGAGGTCTTTCCATTTTCTGGTATCCTCCTCAATTTCTCTTTTCAAAGGCTTAAAGTTCTTGTCAAATAGGTCTTTCACATCCTTGGTTAGAGTAACCCCAAGATATTTTATGGTGTTTGTGGCTATCGTGAAAGGTGATGTTTCTCTGATTTCCCTCTCCGTTTCTTTATCCTTTGTGTATAGGAGTGCCACTGATTTTTTGGAGTTGATCTTGTATCCTGCCACGTTACTAAAGGTGTTTATCAGCTGTAGGAGTTCTTTGGTAGAGTTTTTGGGGTCGCTTATGTACACTATCATATCGTCTGCAAATAACGAAAGTTTCACTTCATCCT
The DNA here is from genome assembly GCF_982192425.1 of Myodes glareolus. Taxonomy (NCBI): domain Eukaryota; kingdom Metazoa; phylum Chordata; class Mammalia; order Rodentia; family Cricetidae; genus Myodes; species Myodes glareolus. The sequence continues at coordinate 41,854,009 of NC_142035.1, read as the reverse complement.
TTCCAATTCGAATCCCCTTGATCCCCTTATGTTGTCTTATTGCTATTGCTAGAACTTCAAGCACTATATTGAAGAGGTATGGAGAGAGTGGACAGCCTTGTCGTGTTCCTGATTTTAGTGGAAAGGCTTTGAGTTTCTCTCCATTCAATTTGATGTTAGCTGTCGGCTTGCTGTATATTGCTTTTATTATATTTAGGTATGATCCTTGTATCCCCAGTCTCTCCAACACCTTTATCATAAAAGGGTGTTGAATTTTGTCAAACGCTTTTTCAGCATCCAATGAAATGATCATATGATTTTTTTCTTTCCGTTTATTTATATGATGGATTACATTGATAGATTTGCGTATGTTGAACCATCCCTGCATCTCTGGGATGAAGCCTACTTGATCATAATGGATGATTTTTCTAATGTGTTCTTGGATTCGGTTTGCCAGTATTTTATTGAGAATTTTCGCATCGATGTTCATGAGTGAGATTGGCCTGTAATTCTCTTTCTTGGTTGTGTCTTTGTGTGGTTTTGGTATTAGGGTGACTGTAGCTTCATAAAAGGAGTTTGGCAGTGACTTTTCTTTTTCTATATTGTGGAATACATTAAGGAGTATAGGTATTAGCTCTTCCTGGAAGTTCTGGTAGAATTCTGCATTGAAACCATCTGGTCCTGGGCTTTTTTTGATAGGGAGATTTTTGATAACAGCTTCTAGTTCTTCACGACTAACAGGTCTATTTAGATTGTTCACCTGGTCTTGGTTCAACTTTGGTATATGGTACTTATCTAAAAAAAATGTCCATTTCTTTTACATTTTCCAACTTTGTGGCATATAAACTTTCGTAGTAAGATCTAATGATTCTCTGTATTTCCTCTGTGTCTGTGGTTATGTCCCCCTTTTCATTTCTGATCCTATTAATTTGCAAGTTCTCTCTCTGCCGTTTGATTAGTTTGGATAGGGGTTTGTCAATCTTGTTAATTTTCTCCAAGAACCAGCTTTTTGCTTCATTGATTCTTTGAATTGTTTTCTGTGTTTCTATTTTGTTGATTTCAGCCCTCAGTTTGATTATTTCCAGTCTTCTACTCCTCCTGGGTAAATCAGCTTCTTTTTTTTCTAGAGCTTTCAAGTGTGTTGTTAAGTCTCCAATGTGTGCTTTCTCTGTTTTCTTTAGGTGGGCACTTAGTGCTATGAACTTTCCTCTTAGCACTGCTTTCATTGTGTCCCATAGGTTTGAATACGTTGTGTCTTTGTTTTCATTATATTCAAGGAAGACTTTAATTTCTTTCTTTATTTCTTCCTTGACCCAGGGGTGATTTAGTAGTTGACTGTTCAACTTCCATGAGTTTGTTGGCTTCATGGGGGTACCATTGTTGTTGAATTCTAATTTTAATCCATGGTGATCTGACAAGACACAGGTGGTCACTAATATTTTTTTGTATCTGTGGAAGTTTGCTTTGTTACCAAGTATGTGGTCAATTTTCGAGAAGGTTCCATGAGCTGCAGAGAAGAAGGTATACTCTTTCCTATTTGGGTGGAGTGTTCTATAGATGTCTGTTAAGTCCATTTGATTCAGTACCTCCAGTAAATCTCTTATTTCTCTGTTAGGTTTCTGTCTGATTGACCTGTCCATTGGTGAGAGAGGAGTGTTGAAGTCTCCTACTATTAGTGTGTGTGGTTTGATGACTGCCTTGAGTTCTAGAAGAGTTTCTTTTACATATGTGGGTGCCTTTATATTAGGGGCATAGATATTCAAGATTGAGACTTCTTCCTGATGAATTGTTCCTGTTATGAGTATGAAATATCCATCTCCATCTCTTCTGATTGATTTTAGTTTGAAGTCGATTTTGTTAGATATTAGAATGGCCACACCCGCTTGTTTCTTAGGTCCATTTGCTTGGAAAACCTTTTCCCAACCCTTTACTCTGAGTAGGTGTCTGTCTTTGTGGTTGAGGTGTGTTTCTTGTAGACAGCAGAATGTTGGATCCTGTTTTCGTATCCAATCTCTAAGTCTGTGCCTCTTTATAGGTGAGTTGAGACCATTGATATTAAGTGATATTAATGACCAGTGATCGATGACTCCGGTCATTTTTTTGGGTAGTAGCGTGTATGTGTTTTCCTTCTTTGAGTTGTGCTTGTGGAGGGTCGCTAGATGTCTGAGTTAATGTAGGCAGTGTTGGGAATGTTGGATTCCTTGGGTTGTGATTTCCTTCTAGTATTCTCTGTAAGGCTGGATTAGTAGCTACGTATTGTTTAAATTTGTTTTTATCCTGGAATATTTTGTTTTCTCCGTTGATAGTGAACAATAGCTTGGCTGGGTAAAGTAGTCTGGGTTTGCATCCATTGTCTCTTAGTTTCTGCAGTACCTCTATCCAGGACCTTCTGGCTTTCATGGTTTCCATAGAGAAGTCTGGTGTAAGTCTGATAGGTTTACCTTTATAAGTTACTTGACCTTTTTCCTTTGCAGCTTTCAATATCCTTTCTTTAGTCTGAATGCTTTGTGTTTTGATTACTATATGACGAGGGGATGTTTTTTTCTGATCCAGTCTATTCGGTGTTCTGTATGCTTCTTGAACCTTCATAGGAATATCGTTCTTTAGGATGGGAAAGTTTTCTTCTATAATTTTGTTGAGTATATTTTCTGGACCTTTGAAATGCAATTCTTCTCCTTCTTCTACTCCTATTATTCTTAGATTTGGTTTTTTTATTGTGTCCCACAGTTCCTGAATGTTTTGTGATGAGAATTTGTTGGATTTGCTGTTTTCTTTGGACAGAGTGTTTAATTTCTCTATGGTGTCCTCAGAGTCTGAGATTCTTTCTTCTATCTCTTGTATTCTATTGGTTAAGCTTGTTTCTGAAGTCTCTGTTCGTTTACCCAGATTTTCCATAGCCAGCCGGCCCTCGGTTTGTGATTTCTTCATTGACTCCATTTCAGTTTTCAAATCTTGAACTGTTTCTATTACCTGTTTGATTGTTTTTTCTTGGTTTCCCAGAATTTCATTTACGGATTTACTCATTTCTTCAAACTTTTTGGTATATTTCTCTTCCATTTCTTTACTCATTTCCTCAATTTTTTTGTTATACTTATCTTCCATTTCTTTACGGCAGATTTTCACCTCCTGTTTAATTTCCTCTATTATTTTCATAAAGAAGCGCTTAGAGTCAATTTCTTCTATTTCTTCTGGCGTAGGGTGTTCAATTCTTCTGGTTTCGAGCTCCCTGGATTCTGGCGGTGTCATGTTGCCTTTCAGGTTGTTGGAGGAATTCTTGCATTGGCGCCTGCCCATTTCTTCCACTCTGGATGAAACTCCTCAGCACTTTCTGGATAGAACTCCTCAGCACTCTCTGGGTAGGACTTCACAGCACTCTCTGGATAGAGCTCCTCAGCCCTCTCTGGGAAGAACTGCTCAGCAGGGCAACAGGGCTAGCTGGTCTTCCCAGGACTCAGGAGACAAAGGGCCCGCAGCAGTGGGGGGAGGGGAGGGGTCCCTTGGAACACCAAAGACCCTGCTGCAGATGCTGGGGGGGGGCTGTGCTCTCTTCCTGGGCAGTGGTGAGCACCCACTCACCTCTCTGGGAAGAACTGCTCAGCAGGGCAACAGGGCTAGCTGGTCTTCCCAGGACTCAGGAGACAAAGGGCCCGCAGCAGTGGGGGGAGGGGAGGGGTCCCTTGGAACACCGAAGACCCTGCCGCAGAAGCTGAGGCGGGGAGGGCTGTGCTCCCTTCCCAGACAGGCAGGCAGGCTGCCCAGGCTAGCACCCACTCACCTCTCTGGGAAGAACTGCTCAGCAGGGCAACAGGGCTAGCTGGTCTTCCCAGGACTCAGGAGACAAAGGGCCTCTCTGGGAAGAACTGCTCAGCAGGGCAACAGGGCTAGCTGGTCTTCCCAGGACTCAGGAGACAAAGGGCCCGCAGCAGTGGGGGGAGGGGGTCGATGACTTTCTAATGGAATTCTGCTTTCTGACAGCAGATGCAAGATTGAAAGTTCCCATACTCCCACTGCCATGCCTTCCTCGCCGTGCTGGACTGTATTCCAAAAACTAGGAGCCAGAATGAGCCCTTTTAACTTTTAACATCAACTATGCACTCAATAAAATGCATAAGTGTTTCTTTTACAGTGTCTGGAAATTTTCACTGAAGAGCTCTTTCTCTTCTTTGGTTATATATATATTCTTAAACATTTGTTTTTGAGGCATTTTTAATAGTAAACTTTCCTGATTTCTTTTTATATGATTCCATTGTTGGTATATGTACATAGTTTACAGATTTTATTTTTAATTTTTTATAGTTTTCTTTATTGTTGATTTCTGGTTTCCTTCTGTTGTGGTCTCATAGGACTTATGGAATTACCTCAATTTTTGTGTATTTGTTAAAATTTTATTTGGGTTCTCTCTGCTGCTGAGAAAAATGTTCATTCTCTATCTGGTAGCTTATTCTGGTATGTATCTGTTTAAAGTCTAATCTATTCATAGTATATTTTAGTTGTAAGGCTAAACAACAACCTTTTTGTTTTTAGTTTGGAATCATAATGTCAATATGAGAGTAGAGTATTGAAGTCCCTCACTATTATTTTACCAGGATTTATATGATCATTTATGTAATTTAGTGATTGTTTTATGAAATTAAGAGCTTGCTCCAATATTGTATATTGTAGACACACACACATACACACATATATAACAAGTATTATATTTTCTCAATTAATTATGAATCCTTTTAAAATAAAATGTAGTGTCCCTTTTATTATTTTTAATTAGTATAAGTTTGAAGTTTATTTTATCAGAAATGAGGATATTCATAAATGACTTTTTGTTTGCTTGTCTGTTTTTTATGTGTTCAATGGTGTGGTTGTTTTTACGGTTTGATATTATTTTAGAATTCTTAGTTAGGTAAGCATGTTTCTTGGAGACAACATGCAGTTGTTTTTAGGTTTTGTTTTGTTTTAAGCCAGTTCATTAATCTGTATCTTTTTGCAGTTGAGTGGTGAGTTGAGGCCTTTTATATTTAAAGTTATTATAGAGAAGGAATTACTATTTCCAATGAATTTATTATGTAATGTGTCTTTAATCGAATATTGGTATTTCTTTTTCTTCTTCCTTATTAGTTTTGAGGATTTGATATTGCATGGCTGTGTTGATATGGTTTTTCTTTCCCAGGCCTTATTTGTTTATCTTTTGTTTTCATAAAGTATATACTCTCATGTATTTCCATCATGAAGGTTGTCTTTGGGACTGGAGATAAGGCTCATTGGTTAAATGCACTTGTTAGTCTTTCAGAGAACCAGGGTTCAGTTACCAGCACCACATAGCGACTTGCAATCACCCATAATTCTGTCTCCAAAATATCAGATGCCTTCCATAGGCACCAGGCATGCTTATGGTACACAGAAATATATACAAGAGAGATGGTCATGCAATAAAATTAAGCAAATGCAAATAAATTATTTTAAAAGGCTATTTTTCCTCTTCTTTCCTGTATATTATTCCTTTAGGAACTTTCATCCATGTTAGCTTGATATTCATAAATTACATTAATTTGTATTTATAATGAAATATTTTGTCTATCAATTTTGAAGACAGTTTTGTGGAATGAGATATAATATTTTGGGCTCAGAATTACTTGTTTTCACAAGTTAAAATATTTCATTCCATGTTTTTCTGTCTTTTATGATGACTGATGAAAAGTACGAGGTAATTTCAGATATGTATGTCTTTATATGTGGTTGAGGGTGTGTGTATTGTGTGCAGACACTCATGCACACACTTCTAGGATCATTAGTTTGCATTTTTTGACATCTTGACTATAATATTTCATGGAGAATTTCTTCTCCAGTGATATGTATTTGGAGTTCTAGCTACCTCTTATATTTGGACAGCTACTTATTTCTGAAAATTTTGGGGAGTTTTCTGCTATTATATTATGAAATAGCCCTTATAATAATGATTTTGCTTCTGTTCCTTCATCTAATAACTCTCGGGTTTGGATTATTTAATGCATTCCAGACCTTTTGAAAATATCATTTATGTTCCTTAATTACTTTCTTGTTTATATCTATTTGTATTATCATCTCAAATTTGCTCTCTATTCCTGAAATTCAATCTTTCCCATGGGATTGTCTTTTAATGATGTTATCAGTTGTGTTTTTTATTTGCTTGACCGTCTTGCTCATTTCAAATATTTATGTGGGACTTTCCCAATATTTTAATCTCCTTAAATAATCTTTCTTCTGCATTTTGAACTTTTGCTTCCAAATTTCTGTTCCATTCACTTTGGAGACTATCTTGTCATGTCTTGAGTAGATTTCCTTAATTTGTGAATTTGTTTGAATCATCAACATGAACAGTAATTCTTTTCTTTAGTCTTAATACTTTAATTTCTTTTTCATTTTAAATTTTCATTGATTTTACATTTTAACCAAAGATTCCCCTCCCTCCTCTCTTCCTGCCCCCCCCACCAATTTCCTTATCAATGTGTGCCCCATCTACTCCTCAGAAAGTATAAGGCCTCCCATGAGGAATCAACAAAGCCTGATAAATTAAGTTGAAGCAGAACCAAGCCCTTCCCTGCTGCATCAAGGCTAAGCAAGGCATCCCACCACATGGAATGGGCTCCAAAATGTCAGCTCATGTACCAGGGATATATCCTGGTCCCACTATCAAGGACCCCTAAACAGACAGACCAAGCTATACACATGCAGAGGGCCTAGTTTGGTACCATGGTCCTATGCAGGCTCCACACTTGTCAGTCTAGAGTCTCCATGAGCTTCCAAGAGCATGGGTCAGCTATCTCCATGGATTTCCTGCTCATGATCTTGACTCCTCTTACTCATATAGTCCCCGCTCCCTCTCTTCGACTGGATTCCTGGAACTCATCCTGGTGCTTGGCTGTAGATCTCTGCATCTGCTTCCATCAGTTACTGGATGAAGGTTCTATGATGACAGTTGCAATATTCGCAAATCTGATTATAGAGGAAGGCCAGTTCAGACACCTTCTCCACTATTGCTAGGAGTCTTACCTGGGTTCATCCTTGTGGATTCCTAGGACTTTCCTTGTCTCCAGGTTTCTCCCCAAGTCCAAAATTATCCCCATCAAGATATCTCTTTTATTATTCTCCCTCTCCATCCTGCCATCAACCTGCCTAAGCGGATCCCTCATTTTCCCACCCCACCCCTGAAGCCACTTGATCATCTCATCAGATGCTGAGAAAGCCTTTGACAAAACCCAACACCCCTCCATGATAAAGATCTTGGAAAGACTATGGACAAAAGTAATATACTTAAACATAGAAAAGGCAATTTACAGCAAGTTGACATCTAACATCAAATTAAATGGAGAGAAACTCAAAGCAATTCCACTAAAATTGGGGACAAGACGAGGCTGTCCACTCTCTCCATATCTACTCAATATAGTATGCAAAGTTCTAGCTAGAGCAATAAGACAACAAAAGGAGATCAAGGGGATACAAATTGGAAAGGAAAAAGTCAAACTTTTGCTATTTGCAGATGTTATGATAGTGTATGTCAATTCTTTAAAAGATGAAACTCTAAATTCTTTCTTAGATATATGAACTCTATCTGTAACTTTGGGTCCCTTATTGGGAATGTGGGTGTTGATGATGGGCCATTGCTAGTAGCTTGTTATGTCCTTTGTGTTTCTTTGTTGTGGTTTTGCATTGTCTAGAGTGGGTCCCTTTTGACTGCCACTGATTTAGAACCTGTATGAAGGGCTGTGGCTCTTCATAGGGAAACATTTTCATGAAGTCAGCTTTGGGGACTGGTTAAACTTAGTGTTTGTTGTTAAACCTAGTGTCTGAGGTCATCCTGCTTGGCTGTGTTTCACTTTGGGGACTAAAACAACCAGACAGGTGTCAAAACCATGGTTACCCCTACACTCTGTGAACCTGTCAGAAGCAGGTTACCAGACTTCAGTCACACTGAAATCTAACTACTATCTGGAACTATGCTTAGAGACATAGACCCAAAGTAACCTGGGACCACAGCCTTACAGACTCTGGATACTGGAATAATAACTGGAATCTCAAGAGTCATAACTTCACATCCACACTGAGCTGATGCCTCTTGCTCCCACAGAAGCCTTTAAAACATGTCTATATCTAATTCGTGATACTCGTAGAGCCATGGCTATGGGGTGTTTCTGACCTACTGGGGGCCAATCAAGGAAAACTCATTTTCTTTCACCTAGAAGCCTTTAACTGTCCCTAGCTCATCAGGGGTTGGGATTCTTAAGGCACTCCCCGCTCCATGCTAAAAATATTGACTAGTTTGGTCTTATGCAGGTCTTGCCTAGGCACCCACAGCTGCTTTGAGCTCATAAATGGAGTGTGTCTGTCATGCCCAAAAGTTATGTTTTCATCCAATCATCCTAGACATCAAGCTTTACAATTTGTCTATTTCTTCTTCTGTGATGGTCCCTGAGCGTTGGTCTATGGTGGTGGTAGGGTTGATACAGATGTTCAGGCTGGGGTCGAGTGCTTCACCGATGCCTATTCTCTACACTATGTCCAGCTATGAATATTTACATTAAGCACTGTTCACTGTACAAAGACATCTCTCTGAGATCTGAGAGTTTCCCTGGTGTATGGACAGAGAAATGAAAATATAGAGAACGATTTGGTAATCTGTCTATGTAACATAAGAATAGAATTCGGTGGTTTAACCCCAGGGTCTGTGAGTTCTTTAACCATGGGCTTTTGATCAAATTTACAGCCCTAACCATGTATTTCTTCCTGTGGAGTAACTTTTAAATACAATCAGAAATCAGTTGTTTTATCTCCATAACATTCATGGCACTCCTGTTCTCATGAGTATATCCCACCACGCTGGTTCTTATTATCTTTCACAAGGTTTATATCTAGGTAAGACTGGTGATGACTTTGCTCCTTTGTACCCTATATAGCATCTTCTGGTACAATGAAAGCTAGTCAGGAAGAAGGAAGCTATATTATCAGTACTGACCTGATTTCTGTGTGTGCTGAGATCAACTCTGTGGAATCTGCAGGCCCTAACTTCAAGTTCTGGGAGGATTAAGTGACAATGTGTATGGGGAATGAATAACTAACACTAAAAGGGGTTTAAATGGCCAAGTGGAAACTGACTAAATTATAAGCTACAAGTATATATAGTTACATATATATTTTTATATACACATATGAAACTTCATTATATAAAGCTGAATTTATATATATATAAATTAAACCCGAATAGGACAAAACAAAAAAAAATGTGAGAAAAAGAGCCAAAAAAAAACCCCACAAAAAATGTGGCTATGGGAAAAGGCCAGTTCAGGCACCCTCTCCTCTGCTGCCCATGGACCTAGCTGGGGAAATCCCTTTGGACACCTAGGAACCCCTCTAGAGCCAAGTCTCTTTCCAACTCTAAAATAATTCCCTTAGTTAAGATATCTTCTTCCCTGCTCCATATCTATCCTTCCTCCATCTCAACCATCCCATTCTCTCAAGCTCTCCCCATCCTCCCCTTCTCCCTTCTCTCTCCTGGTCTCCCCTTTCCCCCATCTCACCCTACCCCCGGCTCCCAACTTTTGCCCGGAGATCCTGTCTACTTCCAATATCCAGGAGGGTAAATATATGTTTTTCTTTGGGTTCACCTTCTTATTTAGCTACTCTAGGGTTACAAACTATGGGCTCAATGTCCTTTGTTTATGACTAGAATCAAAAAGGAAGTGGAAATTTTTATAAATAAATAAATAAGTAAATTAAAAAATGTGTCTTAGTACAGATCAGTATAGATGCTGAGACACACATTTTCACACACAGAAAATCTTTAGAAACAAAATCAGAAACCATAATATATAAACAAAGGATCCAAAGCATGGTGAGACAATGAGACAGAAAAACAAATAAAGCAAAAAGAAAATAGCGACAACCCTCTACAAAATACACTGAGTTTATTTTGTGTGACTATCTGCTGCTAGACATCGGGCCTACCTCTATGTGTGATTTGTATACCCAGTGAGACTCCATTGGAGAAAACTAATTTTGTCCTTTGTGAGCAGTTATCAGTTGAAGAAAGCTTCTGGGTTAGGAATAGGGGCTTGTGCCCACTTCTCTACTCAGAGCAGAGACCCACTTGGCTTAGACCTGTACAGGCCCAGTGCATGCTGCCACAGTCTCTGTGAGTTCCTGTGTACACCAGTCCTGTTGTTTTTCCTAGGTGTCTTGCATTCCCAGTGAATCTTACAATCTTTCTACTTCCTCTTCCACACACTGGCCTGAGCCCTGAGCAGGAGGGATTTGATGGAGACATCCCATTTAGTACTGAGTTTTCCAAGGTCTCTCACTCTCTACACAATGTCCAGTTGTGGATCTCTGTGTTTGCTCCCATCTACTGTGGGAGGAAGCGTTTGTGACGATGGCTAAGCGAGACACTGATCTATGAGTAGAGCAGAATGTTTTTAGGAGTCATTTTATTGCTACTTTCCTTTAGCCTAGCAGTTCTCAGCTTTCCTAATACTGTTACCCTTTAATACAGTTCTTCACGTTTTGGTGTCCCCAACCATAAAATTATTTTTGTTGCTACTTCATATCTGTAGTTTTGCTAAAGTTACGAATTATAATTCAAAAATCTGATATGCAGGATATCTGACATATGACCCCCGGGAAAGAGTCATCCAATCCTAAAGGGCCTAAGACATTGATGCTTTACCAGAACAGTAGTGTATTTGGTTTTCCCCCTAGGTTTATAGCCTATCTAGTCTCTGGTTCATGATCACCCATGCAACATAAAGCATGGGTTCCCTCTCATAAAGTAGACCTTAATTCCAATCAGATAGTAATTGGCTACTCCTACAACACTTGTGTTACTATTGTACCAACATATCTTTCAGGCAGATTACCATTGTAGATTTAAAGACATATATCTGGGCTGGTATTTATTTCTCTCTTCTAGTAGTGTGCAGAGTGACTTCCAGTACCCTGAACACTGGTCAATAGTGGTAAAGGCTCTAGGTAGGCACCAACTCAAGCTCCTGGTGTACTGTGAGTTATCAAGGTGCTTTTTAAAGCAATGGGGGTCTTACTATCAGTTTGTGAAGAGAAGCCAATAGCTTTGGTAATAGTTCAGGTTGTTTGGGGTTCTGTGGTGCCCCGTTGGCCAACAATTTATTTATGTGTACGGTCCTAGTGCAGATGAGTGATGTGGATCTATCAAATATGCAAGTTCTTTCCACTAAGATACAAAATAAAGTACAGTGTGCGACTTCTGAGAAGTGTTCTACAGTTCTGGCTAACTTTATTTTCTGCTTTAAGAAATAGTGATTTACCAGAGCAGAGAGAGCTCCAGCAACAGTTGAATAGTCTATGGTGATTTTAAAAGCGGGAGCTATGTAGTATAAAGCTACACAGTTTAGTGTATGTATGTAGTATATAGTTGTAAAGAGATAGAAATTAGACATTTATAAGGGATTCTTTTTTACATTATATTTGTTATGTAGATATTTGACCTGTGTTAATAGAGGTGAGCATGTAGGGAATACTTGTCAAACATGCATCATTTTTATAGGCTTTGATAACATTAGTATGGTCTCCAACTCAAGAATTTGACTACTGAATCTCAAGTATTCTTTAAGTGAGAATGATGTGATAAGCATTTTCAGGTCCTACCAAAACCACAGGAAAAAATAATGAAGGATGTTTTTGAAAGACAATAGGAGAGATATTTTCAACGTCAAGTCTTCTATCACCATTGCAAAGAAAGAAAGAAAAGGAAAAAGAAAACCCTAGGAGAAACACATTGCTGACATTGTTTTCACTTAGAAATTCAGAAGCAGATTTTGTGGTTAAAAATAAAAGCATAGGTCTCTTAAGAAATATGGGTAGAATCAAAAAGATCTGTGAACCTTCCTGGGTGATTTTGATAGAAAATCAGAGTCACAGCTTTTTCAGGTTGATTGGCCAGGCTTTCTGGGAACCAGAAATGGAATCCATCTGGACATTTATTGAAGGATACCAGATGGAGCCATACCATGTGACACTGAACAGTTCTTTCTGCCATAATGTACCAATAGTGTTCTTTGGAGGAATATTACTGCAGACCCAAGAAACCATTTTTTTCTCTAATGATTTAGCTCCAGACTTGTTATGCCTTGGCTTTCTCATAGGAAGAGAAGAAGTTCCTAAATATTCTTATTTTCCGCCAGCGTTAAAGTTTACAATTTGGAGAAAAAGAAGAAAATGGGTAGCATGGCCTCCGATTTTAATGGAACAGCTCATTAAAGACTCATTTGCAGGCACCACGTATGTTGATGATTAGCAACAATAAACTTTATTATCTGAATCATACCAAACAATACATGGGACCTGAAGACTACAACATATATATTTGGGAACTATAAAACATAGCCTCTTCATGTTTAATGTCTTTTTTACAAATCGTTGGCCTTAAAAACACTGTCTATACATTTAGCAGTCTTCAGGAACTAATTAGTAGTCTTCCTTACTACAATTCTGGTTTTCAGTTGCCTTTGCTCCCATCTTTAATATTGGCATTGTTCCTGTTCCCTAGAAAGTCATCTCCTCCTTGTGTTATTCACTTGTTACGTAGGTTAGACTATCATTCTCTTTCCTCTGTCTCCATATTTGTTCTCTCCAGTCTTAAGAAACAATCTCTTTATCTACTATTTCCTATGAGAAGTTATTTTAAGACCAGCTCCACACTCACTTCATCAAGATCCTTTCCCTTTCCTTCTAAACTTTTCTCCAATGCTAACCAAGCGTTTAATTCTTTTAGTAAAAATAAATTTCTTTCAGTAATTTCACAAGGCAACCTGTGAAATTCCATAGCTAAATCTTGATGTCAGAAAGGCACAGTATAATACAATGTAAATTAAGTCATAAGCAGTCATCAGTAACAAATAGCCACAGGGGTTGGATCCGGGTAAGCAGCGCTGATTTGTTGTCTTCATCCCGTCTTCCAGATCCATCTTGGTTGTAGTAGTTTTCCCTCATTCATGTTTGTTTTTTTTTCTGGTCTTCTCCATGTTTTTAGTCCTTATTCCTTCATGTTTTAAGTGCAGTGATCTCACTTCATCTATAGATTATCTGCAGTCCTACATCTACCTTTACAGAGATGGAGAATTTCTAGGTCATGTGGATAATGAAAGCTATCTGGAAGAGGCTTCGAAACTTTCCTGAAAATTTTACTCAAAGCTCCACAGAGCATTATCTTATCAATACACATAAAATCTTAAAAACACAATTTGTGGAAATGTTTGTTGTTAGAAACGGGAAAGGAGGAGAAAATACCCTCAGGATATTTCAGTGGCACACGGAGAATGGCTGTATGGATCACATCCTGTGTTTTTCGCAAGTTTTTAATTCGGTCCATTCACTCTGTCTAGTTTGCATTTGTAAACGGAGACTGCTCTCTCGTTTCCCAGCTGCCCTGACCCAAATAATGATACAGAAACTATGGTAACTACAACACTGTTTGTCCAATGACTCAGGCATATTCCTACCTAACTCTTACATCTTAAATTGACCCATTTCTATGAATTTGTGTATCACCATGAGGTTGTGACTTACCAAGTAAGGTTCTAAGTGTCTTTCTCCTTCGGTAGTTACATAACATCTCACTCATTCCACCTACTCTATATCTGCTAAGCCATTGACTGAAATAGCTTTATTCATTAGCCAATAAAAGCCACACATATACAGAATGATCTGCTTTGACCCTGTTCCTCCTCTGATGGAGAAATGTAAAGATAAGCATGTAAGGCTCATAAGTGTCTACTCTGTGACTTTATTGCCTCTAGGGCTGAAAAGTATTGCAGCCTATAAAAAGTATATGCATAATTTTTAAATTTTGTTTTCTATTCGTTTTTCTTACTAAAATATGTCTGTTACAGAAGCAATATGAGCTTAAGTGTACATTACTACTCTTTCACTTTCCTGCTTTCAGAGAATTGCTACATAATACTATGCTTGGGAGTAAAGTAGAATAAATAGAATTTTTATGCATAAGAATAATGAAGCATCAATAAAATGCAGTGTACACAGTACTATCTACTTTAATAAAAGACACATGTTATAAGACTTAGAATGATGGAAAGTGAAGTAGAGTTCCATAGTTCTATCAGAACCCATGATTTGAATGCTTAACCTAATAAAGGATGGTAATGTTTTAGAGAAAGAGATGAGTATAGAGATCTAAAGAATGGGCATTAACTAGGCAAGGCCATAGACGTGGATGACTGCAAAAGATTTTGCTAAGAAAAAATCTGGTGATGTAAGCAAATGAAAACTTTAAAGAAAATGAATGTCAGGTGGCTTGGCTAGAAGGATGAGAGCATAACAGAAGGTTGCTTAAGGTGATACTGGAAATATTGAGAGTAGGCGCAATCTAGATCATGTAAAACTCTTCCAGGCTGCTGGAGGAGCATTGGCTACGGGAGGAGCATTGGCTGCATTATGAACTGAGTGATGGAAAGCCATCAAAAAGACTAAATGGGGGCAAAAGAAGTTCACTTCAGTATACTGGGTGTACACTGAGTGGCAGGAGAACCAGAACAAACACAGGACAGCTGAGAAGTTTATGTCAAAGTCCAATTGGGAGATGAATTAGTCTGGCAAAGTGTCATGCAAAGATGGGGAGGAGCATATTGGAGAATTATTTAGAATGTATTTTCAGACTTTCTTAAAGTTTGAATATAAAGAAGAAGGAACAGTCAAAGATATTTTTGGGGTTTCTATCTTAGGGAATCTGGTAGATGTGGTTTAACAGGACGTGGCTTATAGGGAGGATATAGTACATGTTGGTGGATTCTATTTTTCCCCTCCTGCTAAGGAATTTTGATTACTCCATATTAAGCTCAAGGCCACTGTAGCAGCAGGTTCTAAGATAAATTGAATGCAAGGCTTTGTTTTGAGGAAGCAAATTTGGAAAAAATAGGAAATCAAAGGAAATAAACAGGAATTCAATAAATACTAAGAGGTACAAGCGGTCTTTCTATTGGGGGACTCCAGGAAATAGATGTGAACAAATACTGAGTTCTCTTGCCTGGTACTGATAAATACAGAAAATTTAGATGCTAAATAATAACCTTTAATGTTTGAATAATTACTTATGGAAAATAGCTTGCATCGCTTCCCATCTATCATGTGCTTTAAACAATTTAACTCTAGAAACCAGAGAAATACTCAGGTTTTCCCAGTAAGGCAAGAGTGCACTGCAGATGTCAATGAAGAGATGTTGGCAGAGCATGTGCAATGTCTATTACTCTTAAAATCTTTTTCTGAACAGGTGTTTGTGTGTGTGTGTGTGTGTGTGTGTCTGTCTGTCTGTCTGTCTGTCTGTCTGTCTGTCAATCTGTTTGTCTGTACAGAGGTGGTATGTATGTGTACTTGCAAACATGTATGTGTTGCATTCACATTCACAGAGTATGCAGAGTCCAGAGGAGGGTGTCAAAAGTCTTACTCTATCAGACTGAGACAGTATCTCACTGTCATTTTTTTCAGCTTCGTTGGTGATCACCAAGGCACCCTCATTCATCTATCACTGAAACTTCTGACTGGGTTTATAGGTATGCATGGCACACTAGTTTTTTTACATGCATGCCAGGGATGGGTGGGCAGTACAGGGAGCACTCTAGCACACTTAGCCAGCTTTCAATAGCCAACAACTTGAATTCAACCATTTCTCTAAGTTTATTTATTCAGTCTAATCCTTTTGCAATTTTTCACTTCTGATTCATATCCCAGTCCCTTTAACTTCCATATTTTAATTAAATAATTGATATATGCATTCTTTGGTTTCCAAGTGGAAATAGTACTCTCTATCTCACACTATACCTGTAAGCTCACGGATAATTATAATGAGACAAAAATAAATTGTGAAACCATACGAGATTATGTGCCTGCTTTGAAGAAAACCTAAGAAGATAGACTCACACAGTCCACCATGTTCAATACAGGTCATGATGAGATGCCACTATAAATAATATTAGCTTACAATGTATTCCTCACCACTTTGGTCTTAAGCTGAAAAGAGAACTAGATGAATGTCTAAGGGGTCCAAATGCTAAATTCCTCATTTTCATTAGTGAGTCCTGTGATGAAGTATGCATTTGACAGTCTTTGCTCACGCTGCCAAGTTGGCAGCAACTGCCAGCCCTTTGAAAAGCTGAAGTATAATACATCATACACAACTGGGCAAGGATCAGATACTCCATAACTATTTGGTGATTGATGCATTCAAATCTACGGCAATCTTTCTAGGCATTCTTCCCAGATCCTGTGTCAAATCTTTCTATTGTCTAGAGCTCCTATTCTGACTCCCCACGTTTTAGGTTTGACCCCATGTCAAAGCTCTTTTACTTCAAAGACATGGTTTTGGCTCCTTCTCTCGGTTGTGCTTTCTCCACCAAAGGATTTTCTGTGACAAGTGTCTTCTCTCTAGGACTCATTTTTCTCTTCCATCCATCATCTGCACTGAGAATTTTCTCACTGTTTCCTCATATTACTGGATGGAAACATGCCCAAGCACACCTGCTTCTCATGTGAATGTTTGAACATTAACATCTATCTCTGAAGAATACATGCATGCATACATACATATATACATGCATGCATATGCCTATATTTGACAGCCCCTATTAGCAGCACATGCTGCAGGCCTGAACATGGGAGAACCACAGCCATTCTTCATGCAGTGATCAAATGCTTAGTGAAGGAAAGCAAGTCAACCCTTTGCCATTTTGCTCCACTGATTCGGGAGAATTGTCTGTATTCTGCCAATTATGTTTTAAATAAACGTTGATTGGCCAATAGCCAGGCAGGAAGTATAGGTGAGACAACCAGACAGGAAGTAGAGGCGGGGCAATGAAACAGGAGTATTCTAGGAAGAAGGAAGCTCTCTCCCCAGTCCTTCCCAGATCACAGAAGAAGCAGGATGTGACCTGCCCTGCTGAAAAAGGTACTGAGACATGTGGCTAACATAGATAAGAATAATGGGTTAATATAAGTTATATAGGAGCTAATATGAAGCCTGAGCTAATGGGCCAATCAGTTTATAACCTAATGTAGACTCTGCGTGATTTTCTTTGGGGGCTTACCAGCTGCGGGAACTGGGCAGGACAGAAACCCCAACAAGCTGGCCCTCATGTTACACTCCACACTCCAATATTTACAAATTTCCACCACTTACTTTTTGCAATTTTTTTAAACTTTTATTGATTTTTTTTTGAGGATTTTATACCATGCATCTCAATTTCACCCATCTCCCAGTCCCTGGCTCCCACTACATACTTCCACCCAAAATAAAACCAAACGTAAAAGAAAAAAAAAGAAAAAGGAAGGAAGAATCTTGTAGTGGAAGCTGTAGTGTGACCCATTGAATCACATAGTTTCTGCTTTAGTCCATTCATCTTTACTTAGGAGTGTTCATTGCTAGGAGTCCTTGGTCTGGCTTGAGGCTTCTGGCTTCTGCTATGCCACCAGTAATGGGCTCTCACTGGGGTTTTTCTTGGACATCCTGTTGTTGTCCTGTGTCACGGAGATCCTGCTTCTTTGGATCTGTAGGTTCATCTCCTTCATAAGCTCCAAATTTGGTGGATGCTGGGGTGCCTGTTCATAGGCCTGGTTCTGGGCCTGGGTAGCTGGGTTGATCAGCCTGCCAATTTTCCCTCATCACTACCCGGGCAGACCTCCAGTACTGCCTAGGCTAGCTCACCCAGCACAGCCTGCAGCAAGAAGCAGGGCCAGTTCTCTTGTTCTTGGTCCCTTGGGTCCAGCTCATTCACACTTATACCACCAGAGTCAGCTCCAACGTCTTGTCTATGTGAAGTGTAGGGCCCTCTCTCCTGATTACTACCGGGGGAGGGGGTGTGCTTTTGAGGAGGGGTGGGATCATTTCTTCTACTCTCATATTCTCTGGGGCGAGCTTACTAGTGACCCAGAAAACAGAGTTAGCTCTAGTATGCTGCCCCAGTGGGGTTCAGGGCCCACTTTCCTTTGTATTGCAGCTAATGAAATGTAGTCCTGGTTCTCCCACTGTTGTGACCCTGGGGCCAGCTCTTAGCCTTCTGCAAATAGCAAGCAGGGAGGTCATCTATGAGGGGTGGGGCAGGGGTAGGGCAGGATCAGGTCTATTGGTCTCACGCCCTCAAGGCTAGTTCACCTACATCCCTTACAACAGACTTGCCTCTAGGGTGCTGCCTAGGTGAGGGGCATAACAGTGGTAGGAGTTGGGGCTATCTTTCCTGATTACAGGGACCAGCTCTCCTGTTGCCTTAACCGGTGAGAGCAGCAGAGACAGCTCAGCTGGATTTGAACAGGCATGAGTCCTATGAATCCTTGTCATAGCATGGACCGTGGACATCAACACAGAACCCAACTGTAGCAGCACCAAGGACTCAGACATGGCTTTTGGCAGCAGTTCAGTCCAGGTGTCACTATAGCCCCGGTGGTAGCACAGGCTACCCAGACCAGTATGACCCTGGAAGCATCATGGCCCTAGACATCAACATGGTCTCACGTCGCTGATCAGACCCTGGGCATCTTCAGAGGCCTTGTCCATCACTTATTTTCATTCTGCTCCTGAGTCATAGCCTTTTTCTGACACATTTTCAAAAGTTTTTTTTTTCTGTGATTGACCCTTTCTTTTGGTGTCCAAATGCTCTTGCTAGATATATTCTTTGACTGGGCAGTCTCCAGTGTGACTTCAAATCATGTCAGTGCAAAGGCCAGGACAAGTGTGAGCCCTGCTTGTTCCATGCTTATTCCTCACCTTTATCTCTTGGTCTTATCCATTATGCAACTTGTGCTTTCTTGGAAGCTAAACAGACAGCTTGCTATTTCTCTACTATGTCTTGAATTTTTATGTATCCATGCCTTTGCTTATGCAGGGTCCCTACAGGATGGTGTTCTTGTGTGTCCTTTCTCCAGTGTCCACTCCCCCAGTCTTGTGTATTCATTTAAGTTCAACATAGCAGCTAGCTCCTCCACCAACAGTTCAGAAGACCTTCAAAGAAAAAGCACTTATATACTTAAATACTTATACAGCAACTTATATACTTACAATTATGCTTAAATACTTACCCAACCTATGTACTTACACTTATATATTTATACAACATCTGATTTCCATAATATTTTCCTAAGTACAAGTTACGCGAGGGTGCAACATCTTCCCATACCTGTGTGACCTGCTCCAGGCCCTCTAAAGTGACTTCATATTCATCACGGAGACGTTTCTGGTTGTATAAAAAGCGCACAGCATGCAGGGCCCTTTATAATCTCTAGTCCATATAAGTGGTCAGAAGTCATTGCCTCAGTACAGTTAGTTGAAGGGAGTCTGGAGATGTGTAGCTCTGAGGTCATAAAGAAAAGAACATGAGCAGAGGTAGGCACTTGCAGTTAGAGCCATCAGTGTATTTTGTATACGCCTGTTCTGAAGAATTAGGGGGCTATTGCCAGAGCATGGGTAGAGGTAGCAGCAAGCTCATGCACACCTTCTTGTCTACCTCACCTGCTCTGCGCCATACAGGACTTGAGAGTACTCAAGGTCAGTGATATCAAAAGGTGGTAGACAAAGAAGGATTCCCCCTCTTCAATTAGTCAACAGATGATTACAGAATGACCTTTTCTGCAAGTCCTAGATTAAGGAGTAATGAAAACAGATGACCAAAGAAAGGAGTCTGACTGAAAAGCTGAGTGTTCCCCAGAGCAACAAGTGTTCTGAAGAACAAGACAAGAAAACACTTGCCTTCTGTTTTGCATTCAGCATTGCTTGTTAGGACAGAGATTCTTGCTGAACCTGAAGGTCATGAATTGGCTACACAAGCTGAAGCTCCCATGATAAATTTACAATTTGTCTCCACCTCCCCCGAGGCTTAAAGTTAAAGAAGGAAAGTTCCTACTTTCTGGGAATGCAAACTCAACTTCTCAGGCTAATGCGGCTGGAACTTTGCTAATGGAGACTTCTCCCCATGTACATTGTCTTGTTTTTTGAAACTTGAAGTCAAGGCAAAATATTTGAGTATTAGTTTCTTATGTCAAATAGCAATCAACATAAGTAACACTTGCTATGGTACAAACATTATTGCATGTGTTATACCTATATAACCTACTTCATTTTCAAAATTATCTTATAAAATAGTTTATTTCCTTCTTAAAAATGAGAAATTATCCCTTAGATGTTAATATTCCCAAAGCCAATGACAGACCGATAGTTTTTTTTAATCTTATACAATTTTGTTCTAGAGTTTTCCCACTTATCTAACTAAGTACGTCTCCAGATTTCACCAGGATTTAAAGTTAAATATAGCCTGGAAATGAGTGTCATTTTGTGGTGTGCTTGCCTAACCTGGACAAAGTTCTGAGTTCCATCCCCAGCAATGCGTAACACTGAGAATGGTGGGGATCCTGTAATCCCAGCACTGGGAAGGTGGAGAGAGGAAGGACCACAAGTTTAAAGTCGTTTTGGATATATATTGAGTTCAACTGCAGCCTGGAATACAGGAGACCTTGTCTCAAAAAAAAAGCAAGTAAATACTAAAAGGAAGAATTGAAGAGAAAATAGAAAGAAATAGATTAAACACAGTAAAGAAATTTGGATTCACAGGAAATGCTTACATTCTCCTTTTACTATTTTCAAGACAGTCTACCAAGCTGTAATATTTGAAAATAATATGTATATATAAATAGTTTTTAAATAATGTATGAAGTCTGTTTAGACTAATAACGTTTTGCCATCCATATGAAATATTTTATGAGAAAACAGACTGAGCTTTTTCCTTTATTCTTGGTAAATAAATTAACATCTGTGATTCCAAATAGACTTTAAGTCAGCCCTAACACCTTTCAACAAATATGTTCTAGAATATTTGTAAACTATATTTATTTTTGAAGGCTTAAAAAAACTAGAGTGAACAGCTGGCAGTACCTCCAGGACTCTGTTTTCCCTTCACACACCCCTGAGAGTCATGGCTTTTCAAGAACACTTCACATGAATACAAAGGGAAAATAGTAAAATATCAGTTCACTCAGAAGTTATGTAAATATGCAAATTCATTGGATTGTATGCTTTATTTATGAATTGTGTCAGGTGTGAGATATAGCTCAAAAAGCTCTGTTTAAAATAAACTAGATAATCCCTAAAGTCAACATTTATAATGAAAAAAATTTACAATCCAAAATGAAACATTAGAATCTCTGACTGTGTAACAAATAATTCAGTATGTAGCAAATTAGAATTTAAAGTTATACGAAATAAGAGGTTTATAGAAGTGTAGAGACTCGGCAGCACATGCCGATGGCCATCATGATCATCGGGCACCATTTTATTCACCAGGTAACCCTTGCACACATCACCATTATAAAGAAAAATGGCTTTAAGAATTTTGCTAACCAGTGGTGATGCACTGTTCTCCAACTAGTGGTGGGTACAGTGATCATTTAAGAAAAGCTGGGTACATTCTGGTTGGAGGGACGTCACCCCCGTCTGTCTTATTATGTAATCCTTTCAGCCCACTGTGCTGTGCAGAAATAACATCCCTAGTCATACCACTGGCCAGGGAACATTTCTGCCCACCAATCCAGGACAGTTCCACTTCACACAATACTGAGATTATCTCTTTTTGTTCTTGGGCACTTTCCACTTTGGTTGGTCTGTCTATTCTCAAACCCAGGACTGAAATTATTTTAAAATTCAAAGACATTTCCAGCAAGAGAATATTCATATAATTTTATATCCCGTTAATCAGACAATATTGACAGACTAAATAAACAAAATATTTATACTACTCAAGTAACAGAATTTTTAAGACTTTGAATTATTTTTAAGTATTATTTTAGGTAAGTGCCTTAAAAATTACCAGAAATTGTCATATAATACAAAACTGATCAAAGAAAGTGATAGTTTCTCAGTGTAATATGCAAAATATGTGGTGATTATACAATAAATAAACCAGA
Source organism: Myodes glareolus (assembly GCF_982192425.1). NCBI lineage: Eukaryota > Metazoa > Chordata > Mammalia > Rodentia > Cricetidae > Myodes > Myodes glareolus. The sequence goes on along the minus strand of NC_142035.1, from coordinate 41,832,079 downwards.
AGTAAATGAATCCAGAAATTGCAGATATCATACATAAAAAAATTGTGTCATCTTCCAGAGTGATTTTTAGTGAAACTCAAAGCTTTAGAATTAGAGTAATGGTTAATAACAATAAAAATACTAACTATAAGACCATATAGAAAATATCTTAAATTGGGACTCAGAGTCCAATTCACAGTAATAGAAGTCTGAAAATAAGAAAGAGTATATAAATGTATAAAGTATCCAAGTCAGAAAGTTAAAAATACTCATAAAACTAATATAAAAATAACAAAAAGAAATATTACATGTTGATTAAGAAATTTAAATTAACATCTCTTAATGAATTTAATGAATTCTTAAATAAAATTGGTTATAGAAAAAAATATAAAAACAATTTCCAAATTTGAACTTTCCATGAGAAACAGAAACAAAAAGAGAACAGAGAGAGACAGAGATTTAGAGAAAGACAGAGAAACTGTTAACTGACTTTTAAGAAAAAGTTAAAAGAAACATATGATTTAATATTTTAAAAATTACAACATGGAAATAATCACAGCTCCCAGAGACAACTTTAAAGAATGTTGTTTAGCTTGTAACTCATGGTGAGTTTAAGAAATTAAGAATGTAATAGTTATGAAGTTTGTTTTAACTTTCTCCATAGTAATCTTTAAAAATAAAATTCCCCTAACATTTTGTAAAAGAAATGTTGAATCCACCAGATTCACAAGCGTCACAATGGCACTGCTTACTCCAGGCAATGGCAAAGGTGGGTTAGTCACCATGCCAATGGAATTCAGGCTTTTCCTAGCCAGATTCCAGGAATGTTTCACATTTATTCAGCTGTTTGTGGTATAGGGACCAATTGGAAGCTTAAATATGTTAACTGTAGAAGTAAAGGTAAAAATAGATCTTGAGTTCAAAAAAGAAAGAAAAAAGAAAAGCTGACTACATGAGCACTGGCCTGCTTCCAGATATATTGGTCATCTTTCCTCAGACCTCGAGTTTTTCTCCATGTTTTTAGGGATAGATGGAGGTTTATTTCTCCAGATTGCACTGACAATACCTACAACACTGAAAGAAGAGTCTTTCCACCACACTTTTCCTCCAAGAGTGGGTGAAAGTCTCAGTATCCAGCCTACATGTCGTGGGAGTCCCAGTCATTAGAAACCTCTGTTCATTGGGTTTCCAAGCCTCTTCCCTCTCTCTTTCCAGTCTGGAAACTGGTAGAATCAACTTCCTGCTGAAGCTAACCTCAATGTTATTTCTGCAATCAATAGCCACAAATCTATCCCACTGAAACCCTGAGTTGAGTTTTCCACACTACAACAAGCATACATTCTACAGTTATCAGTGTAAATTCAAAAAAAGTATATTTATATAATTGTTTTGCACTATTTTTGTAATAGTAAAAAAGGAAATAGAAGAGTATTAAATAATGGCATATCAACTACATAGAATATTATATAGGCATGTAAAAAATGGAACAAAATGCTGTGGTTTTGAAGTGGAAAAATTTCCAAGACCTATTGTCAACCTATTTCTTAGTCTTGCCCACAGATCTGTATGAGAACAACTACCATGGCCTGCCACAGTTCCAATTGATCACACAAACCTTCTTTATAATCTTCCTTCCACCTACTTAATGCTTTATCCCAGTCCACAACTCAAATAGGTATTCCCTGAGAACCCACAATACACTCCAGCCAGGAAATCGGGTAGGCTAACTGCAGACCTTCATCTTTCCCTTTTCTGCTCCAAAGTCAAACCCCTGCTCTCATTCCTAGCTCAGGAGCAGAACACTTGCTGTACCCTCCTCCCCTTCTTCTCAGCCCCCATCTCCAACAGATCACTCTGATCTTCTCCTCCAAACTTCCTCTCCACTCATCCTGTTATCCAAGTCCCAACTCCAGCAAACATTCACTAGTAACCCTACAGTCAAGCCTGCCAAAGAAGCAAGTAGGCCACTGAAGCAGGATTTCTAGCTTTAGATCTTCAATTTCTCTTTTCCTCCAAATCCAATGTCCTAGCCCCACCTCCAGCTCTGAAGCAGAATACTCGTTGTGACCTCTTCCCCATCTCTGCCCCCATTTCCAAGGGACTAAGCTGGTCCTGGTAGAGCACCTCGCTTTTCTGCCTCCTGTGGACACCTTCACACTTCCCAGCCCATCCCCATTATTAAGTGTCAGCTCCCAACACTTAGAAACACCAAGTACTACATTCTTCTAAGAACTAGAGAAGACAGGAGAAGCCAGATGTCCTAGTTAGGGTTTGTATCATTGTGTAGCACCATTGATGTGGGATTCCACTCTATATGATGCAAATATCTTTGGTTAATAAAGAAACTTCTTTGGGCCTAGAACAGAGCTATAGGGGAACAGAACTAGGTGGGGGAAAACTAGACAGAATGTTGGGAGAAAGGAGGCAGAGAAATGCCATGGAGCTGCTACCAGAGACAGACATGCTGAAACTTTGCTGGTAGGTCACAACCGCGTGGTGATGCACAGATTAATGGAGATGAGTTAAATTAAGATGTAAGAGTTAGCAAATAAAAAGCTAGAGCTAATGGGACAAGCAGTGATTTTACTAATACAGTTTCTGTGTGATTATTTTGGGGCTTAGAGGCTGGGAACCAACAAGTGACCTGCTGATACAAATTGGTGCACCAATGTGGTCAACTAAATCTATGTAAAATCTAAGGAAACTTAAAATGGAATCCTAGACACAAAAGAACAGAGTTAAGCATGGTTTAGTAGCAGCATTTTCTTGGGTGGACTCTGTTTGCTACAAGCAAGCAGAGGCATGGCTCCTTTAGGAGAGGCTTTCCTCATTCAGCAGTAGCAGGAAAAAAGCCATAGTTTTTAAAATGTTGGCTTTCTGGGCCATGCTACCAGTGCGACCTCTAGCTCTTTCAGGAGGTCAAGCATTTAAATGGGGTTTGTATTTATTATGGCTTCCAGTTTAGTGTTTTTATGGGGCTACTAAGTGTACCAGAGTGGGCCTCTGCACCTTTATCTTGGACTCTTCTCTTTTTCTTTGTTTTATCCTATTCCAATGTGTCAGCTTTTACTATTATCCCTTAGGAGCGGGTTTGGTTACTAATGAGAGACAGAAATCAGATGGATCAAGATGGCAGGGGAGGTGGGAAGAAAGCAGGAATAGAGGGAGAAAAAATAAGGATATAATAAAGGAGAAAAAAATCTATTTTTGAAAAATAGAAAACAAAAGTAAAATAAAGTTAAAAAGTAAGTAAAATAAATAAATAATAAACTGTCAGTAACACAATTGTTATGAAATAGAAACCATCTTGAAACCCCACCGAATACTTGTATTATATAACTGATGTTAGTATAATTAAAAATCACAGATTTTTAATGAAATAGACATATTTTTATGTAGACAGACTATTGGTTTAATATATCTAATGAACTAAATAAATTTAATTTACAAGAAGAGAGAGTTAACACCACACCATCTCACTGGTACCTAAACTAGGAATAGATCTAGAAATCCGCCTCTATATGACATACTTTTCCCTTCTGCCAGATTTACAGAAATGTTGGCAAATTAAAAATGCACTTTGGCCTTTTCTGTAAATATAGCTTATATGATAAATCTCCCATCAATAAAATTAATATATTCTCACCCCATGTAGCTGCCATTATGTGGGTTATGAACACTTAAAGTACACATTCAACAAGCTTCAAATTTACCACACATGATTTGCCATTAGGGATTATTTGTTTTACAACTGAAATTAGATTATTCTCTTTTTCTATCAACTTCCATTTCTTCTATATATTACCCAGCTCCTAAACACTACCATTCTCTCTGCTTCTCTCAATTCAGGTTTTAGATGCTGTGTATATACAAAATAATACAGTATCTTCCTGACTCTTCGTTATTTCTCTGTCCATACTTGTTTAATGGTTTCTCACTCTTGTGTATCTATGAGCTCATTTTAATTTTTTCTGCTATATACCTAAAGAACACTTTTGTTGCTTGGCAGAAATATGACAGCCAAGCCTTAGTTTTAAGAAAATCTGGTTAATGTAGTTTTAGCTTTCCAGCCACACTAAGGTATATTTCACGAACGAATGATACATTGTGAATTGTTTGTTAGCTGTTTATGAACAGGTAAGCTCTGAAATAAATAATATCTCTTTAGAAATATTTGATCTGTTGACAGAGAAATCTTAGGTCTGTTCAACATAATTGTAATTGGCCTATTTGGATTGCTTACTTCATTGTTTCCCCTTTCTTGATTGAAACTAGATTCTTCTATTATATAATATACCCTGATTACAGTTTCCCCTCCCTCCATTCCTCCCAGGTTCTCCCTGCTTCCCTTCCCATCTGGATTCACTCCTTTTCTTGCTCTCGTTAGAAAAGAACAGGCTTCCAAGAAATAACAATAAAGCATATCAAACTTAAAGTTAGTAATATGAAACAAACCAGCACATCAAAGTTGAACAAAGCAAACCAAGAGAGGAAACCCAAGAGCAGACTCAAGAGTCAGAGACCCACTAATTCACACACTCAGAAGTCACCAAACAACACTAATTTGGAAGCCATTATCTATATGCAGAGAATCTGGGGCAGACCCATGTAGGTCCTGTGCTGGAGCCTCAGTCTCTGAGCTCATATGATCCTTGTTTAGTTAATTTAGAGGACTTTGTTCTCCTGGTGTCCTATTTTCCCTCTGGATCTTACACTCTTTCTGCCTCCTTCTCTAACGGTTTCCATGAGCTCTGAAGAGAGAGATTTGATGGAGACATCATTTAGGGCTGAGTGTTTGGATCTCTCTCTCTCTCTCTCTCTCTCTCTCTCTCTCTCTCTCTCTCTCTCTCTCTCCCGTGTGTGTGTGTGTGTGTGTGTGTGTGTGTGTGTGTGTGTGTGTGTGTATGTGTGTAATGTGGGTCTCTGTATTGGTTCTCATCAGCTGCATAAGAAATCTGTGGTTCAAGTAGTGATAAAATGACTCCTAGTGATATTCCACTATATTCATAGTTCAATGTCTTATTTAGCCATCACCAGAGAAGCTTCCTCAGCTCCTCCCAGGGTGGCTTCACATGGCTTCATCCATAAAGAACTAAAAGCAGCTAAGACATACTTTGAACAGGAGAAATAGTCTTCCCAAGAATAAGCCATTGGTTGCCTAAAGCCAAGTGGTCAGCCTTAAAATCAGAATAAAAATTTTGAATTCATATTTGCCTTTGTAATTGAGTATAGTTGTCTAGACGTCAAGACAGCTCCAGAACCCATACTCCCTCTTATTTCTTGGTGAAGTCTTCTCTCATATAAGGAGGACTAACTTGAACATTCTCAAAGTCATCAAATATACATTTTAAGGTTAGGTTACAAAATATTGCAGCTTCTATATTGATCTCTTGGGTTGTGGCACTAGAGAAGTCAAATGTCTGTTTTTCAGATAGTCTCACAACCCTGTGAGAAAGCCCAGGTTGCTGAGGAACAGAGGATCTCCAACCAATAGCTGGTATCAACTTTCTGGTCAAATGTACAACCATCTTGGATGCAGGTCTTTTAACCCAATCTACCCATTGCCTGATTAACTTAACCTTGTGCGAGACCCAAGCTGGAACTGACCAGCAAAAGCCTTAAAATTCTTCACACATGAAAACTAAAACCTGTAAAAGCTTTTTTTAAAAAAGAAAGATTTGAGAGTAATGTGTTGAATGGCAATATTTATGTTAGGTAATTTTTATATAGTAATGATAATTAGAAACTCTTAAATATATCATATATTGTTGAGTATGATGCATATTTTATCAAATAATATTGTTAAATGAATAAAATTCCAATATCGTAGTTGGGTTTTCATTTTACTTGATTATAGTTGCACATATTTAATTTTACAAAATTATAAATATTGTCTCTTTGATTGCTCTATTGCAAGAAGAGATGTCATTCTAACTAAATGTTTGGAATGGGAAAACTATCCAGACTATAACACTAAACAGACAACATCATGGTTTTCCTTTTGACTTGAATATTTAAATATGCCTAAAGCAACAATTTTTATTCTATTTTGCTTTTGCATCTCCTTTCAGTTTTTGAAAGGTAGGCAAGATAAAGTGTTATTGAGGATTATCTAAAGGAAATGAAACGATTTTATATCTAAGAGGACTAAGGAAGACATCCTACAGTTAGACTGCTCTGGGCAGACTTGAGGGAGAGCAAGAAACCAAGTGCAGTCAATGATTGGATCTGTCCTATATGATTCCTTGGGATGTGCATGCATGTTCTACAGCCGACCCAGAGAACTCAGTTTACCTCCCATTCTGTCACTCACTAGAACCTTTGTAATATTCATGAACCACATACTTAAGGAAAACTGAGCTGAAGAGATCTAAGTTTTACCAAGGTTTAAGACTTAGGTGGATTATCAGTTTTTATTTAAAAAGTATTTAAACCTGTGGGATTTTTATTAACTACCCTGCATAGTCTGCTTCCGTTTCCCCTAATCTTCTTTTATGTATATGTAAAGGAAGAAATAAATAGGTCAGCAAGAAATACCAAAGAGTAAGATCTTACATGCTTATAGTAAACTAAAAGCCTTTTCTATTTTCAAAAGACCTAAGACTGAGAATAAAACAGGAATTCCTGTAGAAATTAGACTCTGCTAACAGGATAACTTTTCAGTTTCATTAAAAGGAGCATGTGCTTTTTGATTTTTTTCTTTTATAACTTTTCTCTATTGCTACTCAGTCTCTTTAGTTTCATTAACTTAAGCTTTGGCTTAAGCTGTGCTACAAAGGCATAGCACAGAACATAACACATTGTCCAAACACTGCAGCCTGAAGTTTAAATGACAGAGCCTGAAAAATACCTTCATAAAAAGCAAACAAACAAACATAAAATTTGGGAGATATATGAGCACTAACAATTGCTATAAAACAGCTTGTCAGAGAAACATTAACCCTCACTTCAGCTTTTTTATGTTAAAGGGGGAGGGGGATAAACCCACAATTCAAGAACTTAAAAGTTGCTTTTGTTTTGTTTTGTATTTTGTTCTAGTTCTGCATTCCCCAGTACCTTCACTATTCTCATCTGTCCCATTTTTATTTAGGGTTGGTAGGATGAAAGCTAGAGGAAGGAATGCAGAGGAAGAGGTTTGAGTTTGGCTCTGGGTTCAAGTGGTTTCCAGCTCTGTCTCATGTAAAACAAAAATAGTGATGTCCCGGCTCTTCCTCAGCCTGAGCTGATCCTGGAGAGTGGAAGGTACCCAGGCTTGTCTTTGTGCTTGTTAGACCAGGTTCAATTCTTTCTTGCTCTCCTCTTGAATTTTATTACTTCTTATTTTATTATTACTCTTACTAATTTTCGTTATATTTTAAATCGTTCGAGACATGCTGTACATTGACTTAACTGAAGAAGAAGAAGATTTTAAGGGAGATAGACACCCGATGAGATTTTCTTGAATATCAATGAAAGAAAAAGGGGATTGGTGTGGATGGAGGCTATGACTTCTCAAGTACTTCCTCTCTGTCTCTTCATTCTGGGATAACTAAACAAAATTCTTTGTAAAATTACCTACCAATTTTGAGCTTAGAAACAAAAGTAAAGCAATTTAAAAAAATCAATAGCTTATGACTAGCCCTATGTGTGATCCAAAATCTCATTTCCTTTAAAGTGTTCCATTATATTAATGAATAAGTCCATGACTTTTTGTTCACCTGAAAAATTATTGTGCTCCTAAACCCTGATGAAAGGTCACCTGTTCAGTGACACTCTGACCTCTCAGAGACAATCACCATTTTGGCAACAATGAAAGATATTGTTATATCCTGTTGGTATATCATTTTACTGAAATTATGAGTTATAGAAAAGGAGGTATGATTTATTTTTTTAATTCCAAAGAGCTAAGATCTTCAGGCAACTGGTACATAGAAAAAAGAGGCCAGGAATTTGAAAAAGAGCAAAGAGGCGTTTAGAGATAGAAAAGAAAATGGAGAAATGATATAATCGCATGGAATAACTAAATAATCCAGTGAATGTTAGTTGAATTATATGTGTATGTGTACATATGCATATACTTATCTTTATTCTGTGCTTTCCATGTGTTTGTATTGACAATAATGTGATTTTGTACATATTTCCCAGAAAATATGTGAAAGAACCTTTACGCATACAAGAATAAAATTTCGGAGTCACACAAAGCATACAAACTTTTCAACTTTTAGTAAAATCGTCTTTTAAGTCACCATACGAATTTATAATTTTGTCAGCAATTACATAGAATCCCAGGTGTCCCACATGCTCTGTCACACTTGCTATTGCTGTGGAACAGCTTCAGGTTTGGTGTCTTCTGTGCTCTGAGGCTGTCCTTGTCTCTCTTCTGCTGCTCTGAGAAAATGTCCAAATGTAAAGCAGCTGAGAGAAGAAAAGGTTTTGGAGCAAGTTTTCTTGTCAGACTCTTCAGATTGTCAGCCCCCAAATAACGACATGGAAACTTATAACTAATTATAGAAGTTTGGTCTTTAGCTTAGACTTGTCCCCAGCTGACTTTTATAACTTAAATTAACCTGTTTCTATTAATCTACACTCTGCCATATGGCTCAGTTACCTCTGTTCTGTACCGTATGTCTGACTTCTTCAAAATTGCACTGGCATCTCCCACTTCTGTCCTTCCCAGAGTCTTCTCTATCCCCAGCAGTCCAGTCTAACCTTTTCCTGCATAGCTATTGGCCACTCAACTCTTGTTTAAACTAATAGAAGGCACACTAGGCTAAGATACATCCTTACAGTGTAAACAAATATTCTGCAACAGGGTTTGTGTGATCTATAACTCCAATTTATAGCCCATCACTGTGGGTGAATAAAGACAGGACTTCCAGCCCTTAGTCACATCCCATCCATGACCAAGAGCAGAGAGAAAGCAATATATGTGGGCCTTCTTGCTTACTCTTTACTTATTTGCTTGCTCTTAGGTAACTGTGACTTCTCTTACAACATTCATTGATGCCCTGCCCCAGAGTTATCACAGACCACAATAGTCTGTTTCTTCCTACATCAATTAACAATTGAAAGTTCCCTCACAGGCATGCCAACAGATAAATCTAATACAGGTGGCTTCTCATTAAGAATCTTTCTTCCTTTGGAGAATTTATTTAAAAGCTTAACATTTTGTCAGTTTGAATGTTTTAATGTATTAGATAATGATGAAGCAACGCTCCACCAAATTACATATGTATTTTTATTATTTGAGTACTACTCAAACATTAGTTCAAGCTGACATATAAAATGTTAAGCTTTTTAAAAATTATTCATAGTAAAAATGAAAGTTTTACTATCAAAGTTGGGTTATTTGATCATAAGAGAAGAAAGTAATGCTTCCCTGTCTAGAACTCTATGTATTTGCCAAGCTGTAATTTATTGTCATTATTTCAATAGAAGCAAAATAAATCTTGACCTCGTTTAAAAACAAAAAACAAAACAAAACAAAAAAACAATAACAACAAAAAGGAATCTTTCTTCCCCAGTGATCTAGACCTGTTCATGTTGACGAAAGCATCACAGAGGTATATCTTAGACTCAGCTTAGGACTGATGTATGTCTTGATTTAGGACTTTGGCCTCATAGCAGCACCAACCTTTCCAGCTGTCTGTTGAATTTGGTAAGGGTCTAGCTTATTTTAAATACATGCGTGAAAGTCAATCCCACTTTGGATAGTCTCCCTTTTGATTAGACTAAAGTCTGTTGATTTTAGACTCTAATCTTCAAAATCTTAAAGTCTTTCCCCTTTTGCCCCATGGTGCAGCCTACTGATGAAATTATCATATTTTCTTCACATTGCTACTCTCAAATGGGAAGGGATGTCATCTTCCTCAAGGAACAAATGCCTGAGGTCTCCAGGGTGACAGTAAACTGGATGCCTCTCCAGCCACACCTTTATCTGAGCATGAGTCCACCAGATCCCAACTCTCCCCTTTCCCACATTGCCCCACGCTCGCAGGAAGTATCCAGACTTGAGCCAGTTACCCAAAGAGTCTGGGATGTTTGGTTGGAAGCACCACTCCAGGCCCCTATCACCCCCATATCCAAGGAGTCTGGGATGTTTGGTTGGAGACTTCACCCCAGTCCCTGTTTGAGTGAAACTTTCTAATCCAGGCTCCTCCACTGGGAGTTGCCACAGGCCAGACTCCACCTCCAAAACAGCCCACCAGATGGTGACCCCCTCTCCAGGAAGGGTCAAAACCACTCCCACAGGCTATTTAAACTGCCCCACAGAGAAGGAACATGCCTTCTTTCAGATTCTCCTTCCCCCTCTTCGTGTTTTCCCTAAGGGTCACCCAGCAGCGCTGGCATCAACTAAACCTGGGCTTTTTCTAAATAAAAAAATAGGGGAAGGAATAAAATATGTCAAATACACAATTGAGATGTTTATTGATCATCTTAGAAATTAATCTACCTCTGTTATTTTTTTATAATGTTTGTCTCAAAATTTGTTTTTATTGTATGACAGTTATGTAAAGGTGCACAATTTTAACAATACCAGAAATGTCACATCCTTTTAGATGTCTGGCATTAGAGGGTAAATGTCTTTTCCCTTTTACTATAGCAGAATATCTGAAGTTTAGCAGTTTATAAAATACTTCTTGCTTTGTGTTGTTCTTGTTTTGTTGTTACGTTATGTTTACAGCTTCAAGTATGTCCAAGATTTGGCAACTGAATCTGGTGAGGGATTTGTGTATTCAAATTGATGGTTGCAAATGGATGTTATTATGTCATAGCAACAAGGAAAGTAATTATACAGATAGCTGATGCCAAGACATTTGGTTGTTTCCATCATAAATCTTTTGGAACTGGTTTGTGAAAATAGTGTGTAAGAGTTTATCACTTCAGACTAGGGAAGCGCTAGGATGGTTTCAGTAGAATGAGAATCTGGACAGTGAAGACTGGATTAAGATTTTAGGACATGGAAGAAATTCTGTTAAGAATGAGGCCAAAAGCTATTTAAAAATATGCTCATGCCTTGAAATTTTTAATAAGACTAATTTTTTAAAAAAATAGTGTATGGATTTTGTCTATTGGAAGACATTTCATAACCTCAAAATTTACAGCCTGTGGTACAATTGTTACTTGCTTCTTAAATACATATTTGTAAAAGAAAGAGAGGTGAAAAAGTTGAGCAGAAGGTTGACAGATATGCAGTTTTGAACATGCATGTGTTTAATGCTATGAACAGAACCAAGGGGGGCAGTAAACTAAATTCCTTAATAAGAAGCTGGAGTGCTTACGGAAGGATAATAGATATGGTACCTTAGGGGCAAGACTTTGTCGATTCAATGTACTAGAGTATAAAAATGCAAACTCATATGAAACTTGCATTTGAAAAGGAAGCATATTTCAGGGGTACTTTTCCCAAACAGAGCTGCCTAGGGGAGATCTTTCTCTAGCTCAGCCACATAGATAATCCAAGGCTCCTAAAACTTTCTTCCGAAAGGGTCAGGCCACATGTTGACCAGACAACAGAGTTTGGTATCATCTGCGTTCTACATTTTGTCATAACTCAGGAAAACATTCTCACAAGTTTAGTTACTATGTAGCAGGGTCATATTCCTTGTATAGAAATATCAAGCTAATGATACATGGAGTTTTGAGGGTGAAGCCTGAGTTGAAATGGAGACTCTAGGATATTAGTTATGCCATGAACATGGAAGGTCTTCTGGTGTGGGAGAATTGTCTGTATTCTGTCAATCATGTTTTAAATAAACGCTGATTGGCCAGGCAGGAGGTGTAGGTTGGAAAACCAGACAGGAAGTGGAAATGATGCAAGGAGAACAGGAGAATTCTGGGGAGGAGGAAGTTGATTCCTCCCACTCCTGCCCAGGCCACCGAAGCAGCAGGATGTGATCTGCCCCACTGAAAAAGGTACTGAGCCACATGGCTAAAATAGATCAGAAAAATAGGTTAGTCAAGATGTGAGCGTTAGCTAATAGGTAGCCTGACCTAAAGGGCCAATCAGCATTATAACTTATAGAGATTTGTGTGTGATTTTTCTCTGGGACTAAACAGCTGGGGGGCTGGGTAGGACAGAAATCCAAACAAGCAGGCCCCACTCATGTTACAGTCTTCTCAGAAATCTTGTAGACATCAAGTGTACCATTCCAAGAAAGAATTCATGTGTACTACAATACCAGAGCCATAGGGTGATATTTCCAAACGTGTTATGGTACACATGATGCTACCACATGCTACTGATGCTGCACATGAAGCTATAAGAATTTCTGTTTGTCTGACTGGGTTTTGGTCCAATCTTCCATTGATATCTCTCCATTATTCTCCTTTAGGATGACGATGTTTATTCTATGCTGTTGTGTATTGACTGTGTGCAATATGCCTTTTGGCTGTATGAGTGATTTCACTAAAAAATTGTCCTGGGACTTTTGAAAAATATTGATCAAGATTTTCAACCATTAAGATTATGAGGATTCTAGAAGTTGTGACTAAACATATTTTTTGTTATTAATTAATTTTATTGTTTGATATTATCATGTTTGTATATAACATATTTTGATTACTGTCTCCCCTATAATCTCTCTTATCTCCCTTCTTTTCCTATCAACTTTTACCCCTCATCCCTTCCAGTCCCTTCTCGGAATCATGACAATCTGGTTTTGCTTTGTGGTTCATTTATCTAAACCAGGGTCATCTGTGTGTGAGTACTGTGTAGGAAATATCCACCAGAGCCGGTTGAGGTCATCATTGTGTGCACCACCAAAGACAATGATTCTTCCTCCCTGAACCTATCAGCAGAAAATAGTTCAGTCATGAGGGGGGAGGGCCTCTTCAGCCACCAGCCACTTCTCCATCCATGTCTGACTTTTGACAGGCCGATTCTTAACACAGATGTCCATAGCTGCTCTAAGTTCATGACTGCAATCGTGTCTTGCTCTGAGGAAGATTTTTTTCCTGTTCTTTCTTGTCACATTCTTACCCCACCCCCTTCTGCAGAGTTTCCAGAAGCTTAGGGAAGATCGTATAAATGTTTTCCTTAGTTCTGACTCCTCCACCACTTACTCTGTGTACAGACAGGAGGAATCTTGCATTCACTATTGTTCACTGTGAAGAGAGGCTTCTCTGAGAAGAGCATTTGTCTGTGGAAACACATATTTAGCAGGCAGCTGGACTGTATGTAAATGTAGCTAAACAACAGAAATGACGAAATGAATTTTTTTTTAAACAAGCAGATAATAAGCCTGTGTGGGCAGAAGTACAGGATTATGGTTTGAATCTGCAGTGTCCCCCATAAAGCCATGTGTTTGAATACCTAGTCTCTAGAGCTTGGCATAGACACCTTTTGGAGGTTGGAGAACCTGGATGGCAGAGGTGAATTTTTGAGGGCAGGCCTTTTGCAGTTACCACCTAGCCCTGTTTCTGGTTCCATCCCTTCTGTTTCCTTGCTGACCATCACGATATCTACCACCAAGTGCTACACCTCCTGCTGACATGGACTGAACCATTTCTGTAGCCTTTCCCACCATAATGGACAGAAATCTTTTAAAGCCATGGGTCGAAATAAGTTCTTCTTTTCTTGCGTTGCTTCTATTTTGTCAGAGAGTTGACACTGAGTTCTAAGTGCCCTGTGAGAAGAACTGGATTTCAGTGGTTTTCACAAAGGCCTTTTTGTTGTTGAAAATAGTTTTTTCCTACAGTATTCTGCCATATATTCTGATCACAGTTTCCCCTCTGCTATTTCTTCGGAGATCCTCTTAGTTCCCCCACCCATCCAACTCCATACCTTCTTTCTTTCTATCTTTAGGTAACAAACAAACCTACCATAATTCAATAAAAAAGAAAAGATATGATAAACACAGACACACATACCTAAAAACATAAAATTGGGAACATAATATAAAAGCAAAAGACCAGTAAGGTTAAAAAAAAATCTTTAAACAAACAAAGCAATATGGGACGATACAAAGTGAAAACAAAACAAAACAAAGCAAACAAACAAAAAACTCCAAAATACTGCTGAGGTTCTTTTTATTGATCTTCTCCAGCTGGGCTTGGGGCCTGCCCTTAATGGTTTCGATGGGGAAGTGGGTATGAGCTCTCACCTCTAACCAAGAAGTTATCTCCAATTGACTACTACTTGTAAGAAAAAGAAAAGGAAAAAAAAAACAAAAAAACCAGTTTTCCTTTCTGGGCATAAAAACTAATAGGAATTTTAATAGTCATCTGTTTGTAGATTCAACAATTAAGGCATCTTTCCAGAGGAGTGGCATGTTTTGAAACAGTTAATTATTTAATTTGTGAACATAAATTAATTTTCAAAAACATTTTTATAGATTCTCTTGAACGACTAATCTAAGAAGAAACAAAATTAGCAGAGAACATGCAGCAACGCACACAGTGCTGAAGATGAGGGTGTGCGGTGAGTTTCTCCCTTCGCTCCTTCACAAGTCTCTCGTAGGAAGGACTTAAGGATCTCCTAGGACTATAAATTAATTAGACCATTTTAAGAGGCATCTTAAGTTTAAAAAGCCATTAGGAGTACATTAACTGTGTAAGGAGCTAGTATTTTATTCATTCTATAAATACGGTCATAATGTTTGTTTTGTTTTAATTATGAGAAATAACCAGAATATGTACTTTTCTTGTGAGGGTTGTTTTCCTCTTAAGCACATTTTAAAGCCCTTAAATGTTCTTTTTCTTTAGGCATATGCTGTTTAGGAAGTCCAACTGCCTTATCATTTGTAGTCAGCATAGTTTTGAGAAAGATTGTGCTTAGGAGTGTGTGTGTGTGTGTGTGTGTGTGTGTGTGTGTGTGTGTGTATGTGTGTGTGTATGTGTGTTCAATGTGTCTTCATTTGTGTAGAGGGGAAGCAATTCTTTCTGATGTGAGTCCTTTTGATTGAGTCTATGGCGTCGTATTCCCTACCCCTCAATGCCAGCCCCCGATAAACAGTTCTACTGCAGCCCCACTTTCACTTTGTCTACATTGGACTGGCAAACCATGTCATACGATCCATTTTCACCTTCAAGATTCCTTTGGCATCCAAACCTGTTTATTGTCCTGTGAGTCTGGTCTCTTTTCCTGACATGAAGCCACGTGTAGAGGATGATGAGTTTAGTCATTCCAAGGCTATTAGTAGTGCCAGAAAAATGAATGGTTTATTTTTCTCTTTGCATCTTCTTTTCAGATGTGGGATTATTTGAGTACCTTAAACCCTCGAGAACAAATTCTGGCCTAAGACAAGAGTGATTTAAAATGGTCATAGCACTCTAAAGCAAACCCTTTGTGCTCCAGCTCCGAATGACAGTGTGCCTATGATTTGTGTTTCTTCTGTTGCAGTAGTAACAGTATCTGCACCTTAGTTCCTACTCCTAGACTTCACATTGTTCCCCATCTCATGATCCTACTTCCAAAGTCTCTCCTCTCTCTAGGGCCTCCCTCCATGTTCTTCCTTATATTCATCAACATCTCACACACAAACGCTTCACACATCTCTTAAATGATCCAGCTGCACAAACATTATGCTTGGTCTTCGTATTTCAGCAATTGGCAGATTTAGTAGATTGTATTGATGGTCCCAGCTTATATAAACACACTTTGGCCTAAGCTTGTATGTTGGAGAAAGCTTGCTTTTTCTCCTCCTTAATCCTGGACTCAGACACTAATGTAGAAACTCATAAGCTAGGAATGTAACACAAGCACAAGGCATGTTGGGATTTCACAGGAAGCGTCTGCTTCTGGTCTTTCACCATGACCAAAGGACTACCTCAGTTTACTTTGCTCACCCTAGGAGGTGATTGAGAAATATATGAAGCAAAGTTGCCCCAGATAAACACCTCTGGTCAGCCAGACGAAAGCAGTACCCCAGATAATACAGAGTCACTAGTTAGTACAACTGAGATCAGTCACACCCAGATAACTTTAAGCTGGGCTCAGCTCCATGAAAATAAGCTTCGCTCATGACAGATAAGCCAGGAGGTCATTACAGTGCTTAACGAGTGGAAGAAATGGAGGAAGAATGGTAGGGAGACTAGAGATGAATTTAGATGATTAGAGAGCATGGTTGGTGTGCATGAGACAGGGGCTTTAATCCTGGCAACACACACACACACACACACACACACACACACACACACACGTATAGAGCAATAGCCATAGACTAATTAGATATTTACCTGTATGGTTATGGAGGTACAAATACAATTACTAATGGATCAAATATTTCAGAAATAATTGACTAAAATGACAAATAGGAAGTGTAAGATATCAGTCTGTTCACTAATAGGAGAATATTAACAATCGGCCTGTAAAGCACCTCTTTCTTTCCAGAAATATCTTTAACAACGAGTTTGGTCGACTTACCATGAAAACATAAACATGGTAATAGCCTACCAAAGACAAGATCCCTTGGTAACACATTAATGGTGTTCATTTGGTGGCATAATAGCAAAGTCCTTACTGTAATTGTTTTCATGGCGATCTCATCTCTTTATTTTTATATGCATTCATGCGCCATATGACTCAGCAGGTGGTGTGAATGAAGCATGCTGTAAGGCATGAGCATATTCTTCATGAAAGTAGTTGGAGGCACCAGTGTAAGATAATCCTTAGCTTATGTTTAGGCGTTGTCTTGCCCAAACAGATACTTAGGAGTCTGTCTCAGAAAGTGTGTGATAGTTATAAAAGTGCTCTACATACTTGTCTAGGGATGGTTATAGTTTGATATCTTTTGCTGTGATAAGACATTGATCAAAACCAACTTGGGGGTAGAAGAGGAATTATTTAGCCTAAAAATTTCAGTTCATTGATGTACAGTAGGCCGGAATTCAAGGAAGGAACCCAGAGGCAGGCAGTGAAAGCAGAAGCAGCAGAGAAAGGCTATGTTTGTCTTGCTCTCCATGGCTTGTTGATCTTGATTTCTTATATGATTCAGGATCACCTGCCCAGGATGATATCACCTATAGTGAGTTTGGCCTTATGACATCAATATCAAGAAAAGTGCCTCCCCCAAACAAATACACTGGACAATCTGATGGAGGCAAGAAATCCGATGATTTCTCTTCCCAGGAAACTTTATTTTTTGTGTAAAACTGCCAAAATTAACCACCACAATTACCCAAGTCAATGAGAATGTAAGCCCTCATAGAAAAGAGGGAAGAAAAACAATTTTAGTCCATTTAATTATATATATTATAATATATATTAATTATATATATACATACACATGCACAAATATGGACAATTGAATGTTTCAGGATGTGATGAAGTACAGAACAAGACTATTATAGCTAAATATTGTTAAACTCTCACTTTCTCAGATTGCCTTATTTACTTCTAGAAGAGAAGTCAGCAAATTTAGAATGCAATATGAAGCTTCCATATCCATTTCAAAATGTGTTCAAATCCATCCAGAGAAAACAGAAACATTTTAAAGAGTGTTAAGTACTTTATAAATCTTTACATGGGCTGTGCCCAAACTGTGCCTGGCCAACGAATTCCCCATCTAGTCAAGCTTCTCACCTACACACTAGGCATTCTCCTCTCTTCCCTTTCAGAACACTGCTACCTTCTTCAACCACACACAACTGGTGTCATAGAGTCCTACACTCAGGTTTAGTCTCACATTGTCTCCACTGAAACATAATATTCATGTCTGACTGTCTTCACCTATGCTTCCTAGTTGTTATCCTTACTGATTTTTAAATGATTTTTTATTGTTTTTATAGAGCTATATGTTTTTCTCCTCTCCCCTCCCTTACCCCCTCCTCCTTTTCTACCCTCTCCTATGATCCTCATGCTCCCAATTTACTTAGGAGGTTTTGTCTTTTTTACTTCTCATGTAGATTAGACTCATGTGTGTCTCTCCTAGGGTCCTCTTTGTTGTCTAGATTTTTTGGGATTGTGAATTATAGTCTGCTTTTTCTTGCTTTATGTCTAAAAACCACTTATGAGAGAGTGCATATTATATTTGTCTTTCTGAGTCTGAGTTGCCTCACTAAATATAATGGTTCCTAGATCCATCCATTTGCCCACAAATTTCAAGATGTCATTATTTTTTCTTCTGTGTAATAATCCATTCTGTAAATGTACCAAGTCTTCTTTATCCATTCTTTGGTTGAGGGGCATTTAGGTTGTATTCTGAATTTTAAGCTTGCATTTGTGGTTCCTCATTATTTCCCCATATTTTATACTTCCAGAATTTCCTCAGTTTGTGTTTTAGTTATTGTCTCTATTTCCAATTTTAAGTCTTAATTGTTTCTTTCACATGTTTGATTTCTTTTTCTTAGTTTTCTTTAAGACGTTTGTTGATTTTCTCGAGTATTTTGTTTGTCTTTTCTTCATTTCTTTGAGAGAATTTTTCACTTCCTCTTTAAGGGCTCAGACATTCTCCTAAAGTTATTTTTCGGTCATTTTCTTCTTCATCTGTATTGGGCGGTTCAAGTCTTGCTGTTTCTGGTGATAATCTTCCAGGTACCAGTGGACCCAAGGGGTTACTCCGTGTGGTGGAGTCAGGGCCACAGTTCCAGTCACCTTGGAGGTACTCAGACTTCCTGAGGTCACTTGGTGATTTTAGAAATCACTCTACAGTCCTGGAGGTCTTTCAGGACTGCTCGCATGAAGGTAGCTTGCTTGGGCCAGCTTCCGTGGAGGTCACTGGCTCAGGCCTGCTCCTGTAGAGGTGGTTGGCTCAGGCCTAGTCCTGAAGAGGTGGTTGGCTATTGGCTCAGGCCTACTTCTGTGGAGGTCCCTGGCCCTGGCCTGCTCTGGAGAAGATTTCTGGCTTGAGACTGCTCTAGCAGTGGTCACTGGATTTGGCCTGGTCCCACAGAGGTGGCTAACTCAAGCCTGCTTCCCGCAGATGTCCCTGTCTAAGACCTGCTCCAGTGGATGTCCTGAAAGATATTTAACCCAACTTTCTGGTTTCTACATACAAAAGATTTCTATTCTCTTAGAATCTGCTTTTCTCAACAAGCTATACTGCTTCCAGGTAGCAGATGTACTTTGACTGGTAGATGTTACACTAAAGTAGATGCTTCTAAATGAGCCATGAATTTGTTAAAGTGAACATTTGCCATCCCAATAGAGAAGTTAAAATAATGAATATGTCATATGCCCACTGGCACTGGCTACCTCCTTTGGTTTACATGTTAGTCACATGCAATGTGTGCACAGAGGAAGGTCAGGTATCACAGGTATCTAAGTGATGGAGAAAGGAAAGAGACAGTCAACAGAACACAGGAGAAAACTCAGCAATGGCTCATGTTGGACCTTTATGTGTTGGGGTGTATTTCAGTTAACAGGTGCAATTTCAGGAGATTTTGTAGATTTATTTTGTCATGTCCAGATAAAGTTGTGAAAATGAGAAAGAGACCTAAATGTTTTCTTTCGGAGAAACTTACTTTGAAGATAACACAAGTAGACAGAAACTATCTCCTGAGAGAAAGGACCTAACATCTCTCCTTTTCATAATGAATAAGCATTCTCCAAAAGACATGCTCCTCCTACGGAGTGTAGGAGGCTTGCCTGTGTTAATGAACAGGACTGGGAGCTGGCTCCAGTAAGATGAAAGACTTCTTTAGTCCAGTAGGAGGGCAATATAGGTATAGTGAATGCTGAATGTAGCCAGAGAGCATGGTGCGCTTCTCAGAGGGAAGAAAGTGGAGAGAGTATTAGGAGAACTCTCAACTACTGTCTTCAGTGAGACTTCTCTCAGGTTGGCACAGTTTCACTGCTCACACATGCTTGCTGTTGAGCTCTCTACATTTCTGACATCTCCAGAAACTCCATGTGCATTTGTGGTTAATTTTAATGGGCTAAGGTTTCCTTTCTCCCCAAATGTTATTGACTATGGGAGTGGAACAGAAATGGGTTATATACTGCTACTTCTCAAATTGTTACCATATAAATCACCAGGGCATCCTGACCAAATGCTGTAGTGCGTGAGTGGAACCCCTTTGTTCCATCCCACCCAGCTAACTTATACCCGAAATAACCACACAGAAACTGTATTAATCAAATTACTGCCTGGCCCATTAGCTCTAGCCTCGTATTGGCTAACTCTCACATCTTGATTAACTCATTTCTATTAAATTTGTGTGTCACTACGTGACTGTGGCTTACCGGCAAGATTCTAACCTACGTCCCTCTCAGACCAGAGAGTCATGGCGTCTGCCTGATGCTGCTCTTCTTCCCAGCATCTGTTCTGTCTTCCCCGCCTACCTGAGATCTGCCCTATCAACTATGCCAAGGAAGTTTCTTTAATAACCAATGAAAGCAACACAAACACAGAAGGACCTCCTACACAAAAATGCACACTGCCCCAGCAGGTCTGTGGTGCACTCTGATGACCTGTACTTCTAACAAGTATCTGGCGATTCTAATGCTACTTCTTGCTGCATGCTGAGAAACACTGGTCTAGCTCTAGATGGTTCCATTTATGAATAGAAAAGTATCTTGTACCTGTTTCTGGTGGATTCAGCTTAGCCATACTCCTTTGGCCAGCTTCCAAAGTCTTTCCCTGTCTGGATGAAGCTGCTTTACTTCCTTGTTTCACTGAGGAAAGCATGGAGGGGGCAAGACCCAAGAAAGATCCATGTAGAGAAAGTCTTTTCCTTTCTCCTCTACTGCAAAACCCTGATAGCTGACTTGAAATTCAACTGTAATGATTCCCCTCAAATGGCAATATGTAAATGAATTACCATCAGCAAATTGAACTACAGTCATGAAAATGCTTTTTCTGAAAAGTACTCTTGAAGAAATTTCAGGACACCTAATTGCTCTTCCTTTTATACCCCATCTACTTTGCACAGCATAGCTGAATTTCCCTCCCTGGGAACGGTGCTCATGTCTATCACACCACTTACTCTGCTGATTTAGAGATCCAGTCCTATACTGAATATTACTGCCATTTACATACCTTTTTATTCCTCTTGCCTTTCCAGAAAATATGAAGCTCTCAAAACAGTAGGGATGATAATAATAGCAAAACAACTTTATTCATTAACATATACCAAACATTTATGCTGTTCAGGCACTGTACCTAAATTTAATACTTCCAGCTCTGTTGTCCCTATTTTAATATGAGAAAAACTAGAATTAAACTGAATAGATGAAAAGTGTAGATAGAGATTATAAGTTGTCACTTAATGTCTATTCTCCATGTACTAGGACCACAGCTTGGTAACTAACAGTTAAGATCTTTTGATTCTCTTAAAATTAATACAGCCAAGGGATGGAGCATAGCCAAACACAAGCAAACAGACTGTTATAGAGCTTGAAGAAGGGCAAAGAGAGCCAAGGAAAGTAAAGTGGAACCTTACTAGAACATTACTTTCTTGTCAACTTCTATTTGACTGTTTTTTTCTCTAGTTTTCATCACTAATATAAAATTGAAATCCCAGCATTCATCTTGGGCTACTAGGTAACCTTGAGAATAAAGGTCATATGCATGTGTATTAGAGACCCAAAGTAAGGATAGCCTACATGCTAGAGACACTGAAGCAGCCTTCTTTCTTGCTTTTGGAATTTTCTCCTTCTCGGTCTGTTCTTACTTTATCTGAATTTCATGTCATCAACAGTGAGAGGTATTTCCTAGACTTGCTTTTACACAACTTATGACATAACCTATGGTGTGTAGACAGTCTGCTCAGCTTAGTTCACTATAAGAATGAATGCATATTTTTTACTAAGATAACTCTTCCTGGGATTTTTCTTTTTTGCATGGTCCTCTTCAGAAGATAGAAGGCATCAATACCCTGGCATCTCTGTAAACACTCTGAAGGTGTGTAAGGATATTTGTCGAATGCAAAAGGCATTTTCAAACTTTTTTTTTTTTTGGTTTTTCGAGACAGGGTTTCTCTATAGCTTTTGTAAACCAGGCTGGTCTCGACCTCACAGAGATCTGCCTGCCTCTGCCTTCTGAGTGCTGGGATTAAAGGTGTGTGCCACCGCTACCCGGCTTCAAACATTCTTTTTTACTTCCTATTTTTTTTCCGATGTTTATTTTCTCTCATTTACAATCCATATATTTGAGGTAAACATTGTTACCCATGCATTCATTTGGGTAATATTTATAACATTTAAAATAAACACATATGAGTCAAAAGAATGTCGCAACAGAGAGTACTTTCTATTGGAAAAACCAAGAAATATAAAAATAAAAAGTAAACAGGACATTAAACAGTAGGAACAAATACCATAAAGCTTTTTCACCCCCACTGGGAAACTCAGCATGTGTTTTTTATTTCAGGAACAAATCCTTGTTATAGAAGGTTGATGCATGTGTGTGTCATGGGTTGGGTATTATTTGGTATTGACTTCAGGTCTTATATGCACATCACAGACCAGAGGAAACAACCCATCACAGGAAGCCTACCACAGGCCTCGGGTGTCTGGTGCTATTGATCATCAGGGTTACAGTCACTGCAATTCTTATGTGCCTGCCTTTGCCTCTCCAGTGTTGGGATTAAAAGCATGTGCCTTTCAAGTGCTATGATTAAACATGTAAACCACCACCTGGCTAAGTATTCCTTATAATAGTTATTCCCATAGGGTTATCCTGGTTTAATTTGGTTCTTTATTTTTCCTTATTTTTTAGTGTTTGGGATAAACTTTTAAGGTTTTCAAATGTGTAGTTCATCATTCTTGCCAATTCACCTGAATTGGCTCACTGGCAAACTTTAATAAAACATGGTTCCAATTTGTCTACTATTTCATTATTTTCAGATATTTTGTCTGTTTTGCTTGTATGAGCTACATAAAGTTTTATATCTTTGCTAAATTTTGCTAACTTTTACCCCCATGACCAGATATTTTTGCCATTTATCTGCTAGTTAGTGGTTTGCCATTTTGATGACCACATACTAATGGCATTGCACATACATTATGAATTGGAGCAGATAGAGATTTTCCTTTAGCATTCATGGTTGTTTGTCTTATATGCAACAGCACTGTACTGATTTTTGGTTCCTTTCTCAGTATTGGCCATTCCTTCCCCTGTCTATAGGCTGCCACTTCTCATTAGCTTTCATTCCATCAGTGGTTGATGAACCATCAATAAATCATGCATTAGCAGAATATTGTGACCATTTTCTTGGTCTCCACACTTCAATAGGTACCTCTTTTGAGGGAGGGGTGAGTGGTTTTTGGATGAGGAGTATGGGCAAATGAGTTACTTTCTCAGTGGTGGAAGGTAAAGACCCCTTTGCTACAATATCCTAGCCATGATGGAGCAATGCCGATAGGTACCACTTCTACTGTAATACCTTTCCTTCCATGGCTAAGCCTGTGAAGGACTCTGTCTTTGAATGAATCCAATCCATCATTGTAAGGGATGCCCTTATGATCATAGGCTAGTTGGCATAGACTGAGTATAAGATTCTCCTTGACTCATAAAATGTCCAGATTCCTTTCTCAGAGAGAGAATATTTATTTTTCATGTATGGAAATTGTTTGCAATAGAAGCCAATAGGCAAATGTTGGTGGACTCCCTTTTGCTTTATGAAGAGTCCCCAGTAGCCAATTCACCAAAAAATAAGACATCCAAGTTCAATATTGGTTAGGGTTGCATGCTCAGAGAAGATCTTATTAACAGTCACAAAAGCTTCTCTTTGTTCCTGTCCCCATTGGAAATTATCTGCATTTCAATTACCCTGTAGAGGGCTTTTGTATAATAATATGTAAATAAGGTATGTGATTTCTCTAGTATGTAAACACACCAGTTAGAAGCTGTATATGAGTTTTGTCCCTGAGTGGTGGGATTAAAGGTGTGTGCCACCACCACTACCTTGTTCATTTTAACTTTAGTATTTAAAAAATCCTACCTTATATAGATCCACCTGTGTCTGTTGGTTTAAAGGCAAGGGCTACTACTGCCCTGCTCAAGTATTTTATCTTAGCTCCAAATTACTCCAACTCTTAGAGATTTAGAAAAGTTTGAACTGCAGTAACCCTTTGACTTTACTTAAGATATTTTAAATCTCTTAATTGTGCTTTTAATATCAAGCAACAAAAAATATTTTTATTTGAGAAGAAAAAGAAAAAGTTTATGTCTAAGATAGCAAAGGCCATTTAGCAATCTACAGTCTACCATTCTAACATGGAATTAAGATATTTGGCTTAGAAAAACCCAATTTAAGGGACTCTATTGCTTTCATAATGGCACTTTTTCCCACTTCTTCTGGATTAAGGTGTTCAAGTCCTTCTACTGGAGGGTCGTTGAGATCTGGTGTTTTCAGAAGGTGAACCTGAAGAAAATTATGTAGTTATCCTCCTGGATATTGGAAGTAGACAAGAGTGCCAGGCAACCTTGGGTGCACGGGGTGGGGGGGGCATGGAAGAGGAGAGGGTTAGAGAGAAGGGAGTAGGGGAGGATTGGGGAAAGCTTGAGGGATTGGGATGGGGGAGAGGGAAGAAGCGGGGAGGGAAGAAGGATGGATATGGGAGCCGGGAAGTATATATCTCAACTAAGGAAACCATTTTAGGGTTTACAAGAGACTTGATTCTAGAGGGGTTCCCAGGTCCAAGGAGAGATCCCCAGATTGTTCCCTGGACAGCAGAGGAGAGGGTGCCTGAACTGGCCTTGGCCTATAACCATACTGATGAATATTTTGCATATCATCTTAGAACCTTCATCTGGCGATGGATGCAGATAGAGACAGAGACCCACATTGGAACACTGGACTTAACTCCCTAGGTCCAAATGAGAGGCAGAAGGAGGGAGAACGTGAGCAAGGAAGGCAGGATCAGAGGGAACCTTCACCTGACGATAGACGGAGATTGAGACAGAGACCCACTTTGGAGCACTGGACTGAGCCCCCATGGTCCAAATGAGGAGCAAAAGGAGGGAGAACATGAACAGGGAAGGCAGGACCGTGAGGAGTGCGTTCACCCACTGATACAAGGGGACTGATCTAATGAGAGTTCACCAAGTCCAGCTGGTCTGGGACTGAACGAGCACGTGATCAAACCGGATTCTCTGAATGTGACTGGCACGGGGACTGTCTGAGAAGCCATTGATAATGGCACTGGGACTTGTTTCCTCTGCATGTACTGGATTTTTGGGATCCTAGTCTGTTTGGATGCTCACCTTCCTAGACCTGGAGGGAGGGGGGAGGAACTTGAACTTCCCACAGGGCAGGAAACCCTGACTACTCTTAGGGCTGGAGAGGGAGGAGGAGAGGGAGTGGGGGGAGTGGAGGGTATTGGGAGGAGGGGCGGAAGTGGAAACTTTTATAAATAAAAAAAAAGAAAAACTCAATTTTTATTTCATGCCAGTAAGACAAGTGTGCATTTGGTAAGCTGAATTATCATTCAAAAATGTTATTATTTTATTTTTTCATGCCTCATCAAACGAAAGGTATTTATTAGGGAGTGGGGGAAGTGAGAGGGAAATGGGAGGAGGTGGAAATTTTTTTAATAAATAAATAAATAAATAAACAACAAAAAAAACAGTCCTTTAAATCAGTCACTATAATAGAGCACCACTTAGGTAATAAATGTGGTTAGGGAATTACAGGCTTTAAGAGCCCATTGGCTGAATCATCTTATTTATAACTGTTAAATCTGCTTACATTCTCCATTTTCTATATTTTTTTTTAAATTACAAATGTAGGAGAATTCCAAGGACTGGCCAGTTCCTCAATGTACTGCCCCTATACCAGCTGTTCTAGTGCCTGCATTTTTGCTGATGTCAAAGGTCATTGTTCCACCCACACTATTTTGTCAGTTAACCATTTTAAAGTTAGGACAATTGATAACTTTGAAAGTAAAACAGTTGTGTCCTATTTATGTACAACCTGAATAGTATGTAACTAGTTTTGATAATACCTTTTAATATTTTTCTTAGAAGCATTCTTTGCTTTATGGCTTGTTTCTAATATTGGAGGAATATTGATCTGTATTTTCCATTGCTGTAACAAATCATATCCCCATATATTAGTGGCTATATTGGCCATATTTGGCTTTAATTTTCCTGTTTATCCTCCTGGGCCTATATACTCAACCAATCTTGCACTTTGTTCTACCTAAGACAAAGTTCCAATCTCTAGAAGCTGAATATTTACCTCTTGAAAAGGAATCTGGATGCCAAGATCTTGATGAAAGTATTGTTACATATGTTCCTATGTTTAGCAAAACTTCAATTTTAATTTCAATACCATTTATTTGTAGTTTTAGCTTTGGTCTCTGAAAATTTATAGCAGTTCATTAAAATACTAGTTTTCTGCTTTTTCATGAATTTTTTGTTTTATCTACTGAAGCATTAAATCTTTTAATTGAACTATGGATGAGTTTTTCCAGTGCTGACAGGGAATGATCAAGTCAAATTTGATATCAGGGCCTGCAGAAGGCTCCTCATGGCATTTCCTGAAGTCAAAAGGTTACCTTGCCTGCTACTTGTTGATCTGTATTCATTAGTTTAATCAGCCTAAGCCATACTTTCTGCGTTCTCCAAAAGCCTAAAGCTTTCTTTTTGTATTATCTCTAGACAAAAACGTTGTTTCTAGGAATGTGTAGCTCTCAGTTACTTTTCAAATGACCTTGACCACCATAATTAGACACCTGACATTTTAATTTTCCTTAAAACTTTTAGAAATTACTTCTCCTGAGTAGCATCATAAATGTGAGATCCAATACCAGCTGTGTTTCTAATCCACTCATCTTTTGTTGCTGATCGTGTCTTTAACTGTTTTGCACTCTGAATTTACATTTTCAAAAGCCAAAGATTTGATTAATATTTGTCTGTCTTCTTATAGCTGAAGAGAACCTAAAAAAAATAAAAAATAAAAAAATTAAAATAAAAAAAGCAGTAAAAGCTTCTTTGGGGCCTCGCATAACTTTGATCTCTTTCCTGATTTTTTTTTCAACCTTTTCCTAAGCATTTAAGGCTGCTAAACAACATAGCAGCAAGGTGTTATCATAAAATTCAAGCTGCGTTCTTAACTCAGTGCATTGACATTCACCTAGAAACTAATCTTAGGAAATGTTAATACCTCTAGCCCTATTTCATTGTTCTTTGGTTCTAGCTTCCTCTTTTAATCATGTTCACCATTGTAACTGAGGACCAGCTTTCAACATTGCTATTGCCACATCTTTCCAGTCTTTGGAGATAATTCTGTACTGAGATGCCTATGAATTTGACATCTGTTTGACAGGGGGTGAATGCATATCGTATGGATCAACCACTTCCTTAAATTTCATCAAATCGTATATATTTATAGGATTTTATTTAATTTCTTGATATTCTTGGGGGTGCCTATCATCTGTAGGTAGTTCTTATATATTAACTGGATAAAAAAGTTGGTTTTTAGCAACCATGGGCTGCCCCTCTTTTAATTTCGTCATGTGGTAGTTTCATATAGTAAATTTTGTCTAAATTTTTCTGTCTATGTCTGAGTATTTTTTCTTATTTCCACTTTTAAGTCTTTCTAAGGCTTGTATCTTATCAATCCACTTCATATTTGGCACAAAATTCTCTAATGTTATTAGGGATAAAATATGAATTATCAGACTGGTAGTAAGGATAATTGATATGTTAATCTCAGTTAAGTCATTTATCTTTTCATTCTCTGCTTCTATTTTCAAGTCATCTGAAGTACCCTTATAAAGGATTCTAATGCCCTGTATTATAATAGTTCCAATCTTTAACATGGGAAAGGTTTTTCCTTTTAAAATTATTTAACTCTCTCTCTGAGGACTTCCCAGGTGACTTGTGAAATCTGATGACTTCTCAGTTTGTCCACAGCTGATACGGTTCCTCTGTTCATGTGACTGCGTCACACATTGGATTGCCAAATGTTGTTTTTAACAAAATCTCAAGTGTTCGATTTTACCAATAAAGACTTGGGAGCCAGATGCTGGAATGAAAGCCTGCTGGCTCAGAGAGGCAAGGAAAGCACCCAGCTGACCTTATTCCTGAGCCAACATCCCTGAGAAACTCCCTCTCTCTTTCACTCCTCAAATTCAATATCTTTTCCTTCTACTTCCTGTGTATATGACTATCTATTCTCCTCAGTCCCTCTTACTTTTTATAGTTTTTTTTTTCTTGTTCATTTTCTGTCAACTGGTTGCATGTTCAGCAAGTTAACCTATGGTTGACTTTATTTAATCTTGTTTATGATAATCAAAAAGCTCTTGGATTAAAGGTGTTGCTAGGGCTGAACAACACCACAACTAGAAACAGATTTTTCTAGTAAATAATGCAATCTCAGCGTGCTCAGTGTGATAAAATATCCTGCAACAAGAAAAAGTCCTCAGAAGACAAGAAGTGAGGAAGACATTAAAATTAGGAAGAATATATTAGCAATCTTGTGGTTCCCCTGGAAGCTGGCTAATTCCTTCTACAGGAATTTTTGTTTCTTGAAAAGATCCTACCTAGGACCTCACTCTCCAACAATGCCAATAGAAATAACCCATCCTAATATCAGGGGTTTTGCTGGCCTGTGATTATTTAGTAAGAGCTTTGTTGCCATGTTATAGGGTAAATCCATTTACATTCTGTTTATTTGTGTATGTGTTTACAATTTAAAAAGCTTCTGAAGTAGTCATCTAATACCTTTGCAAGTATTTAGTACTGACTGTCTCCCCATATTTCCTTCCACCTTGCTCTTGCATTACATACCCATTTAATCTTTCCTTTTCCATTATTCTCAATGTTCCTCTTTGATACTGCATTTTTCCTAACATTCCTTGAAAGTTCCCACCTCAAAAGGATGTCCCCCTACTAGTTTTTTGACCTCTGTGGGTATTCCAACTGAGACACATATATCTAAATATTCAAAGGAAATGACCCCCAAATATTACAGGCTATTGCCATTCTGTTAATCTCCCAAACCTGTTAATAAAATTCTATTGCTATAGACATCACACACTTCTGTAAATGGAAGCTGCTTGTTTGTTTTCCAGTTACCAACACCCGAAATAATCACATGAAAACTGTAGTAATTAAAACACTGCTTGGCCTATTAGCTCAGCCCTCTTATTAACTAACTCTTACACCTTAAATTAACCTATGCCTATTATTTTGTATATCACCAAAAGACTATGGCTGACCTAGTAAAGTTCAGGTGTCTATCTCCTTCAGCAGCTATGTGGTGTCTTGATGACTCCACATTCTTTTTCCCCTCTTTCTCTGTTTGGAATTCCTGCCTTGCTCTATACTGTGTCACCATAGGCACAAAGCAGCTTCTTTAATTTACCAATGCTAATAAAACATATTCACATTATACAGAGGGAAATCCCACACCACCTCCCCTTTTCTGTCTAAATAAAAAGGGAGGTTTTAACTTTAACATAGCAAGATTACATACAACAAAACAGTTATCAAGCAAGAATTATAGCTACAATATTTAGTCCATTTGCATTTGGCAAATTAAGAACAATACTCTATCATCTATTCTATATTTGTGAGTCTATCAACCTATCTATTTTTATGATTATATAGGTCTTTATTCAATTTCATAAAAGACTCCAGAAGTAAACAATATTACCGAAGTAAATGGGATGTACATTGTAAACAACTTCCAAAACTCTAGAATTGACAGTGATATCTTACTCCCTGAACAGTCACCCAAATTTCTTCTATAACACTGAGACATCCATCTTTAGGCTACAGGCCACAGTATCTGGCAGACTTTTCCAGGAAGCAGAAAATTCCAGACAGTTCCCCTATATTGGCAGTTTGTCAGTCACTTTCTTCTGTGCCTTGCAGAATGTCTGGCAGACTCTTTCATGAAGCAGGACCACTGAAGGACTATCTCAACTTATTTCGGCAACTTTGGAAGTCATTTTTCTGTGGGTCCTGCATGTCCAGTTTATATAGCATACATTCAAACTGTCCAGGTAATAGCAATTCTTTGCCCAAATAGCAAGCCT
This sequence comes from Myodes glareolus, assembly GCF_982192425.1. Lineage (NCBI taxonomy): Eukaryota > Metazoa > Chordata > Mammalia > Rodentia > Cricetidae > Myodes > Myodes glareolus. The sequence goes on along the minus strand of NC_142035.1, from coordinate 41,802,246 downwards.
TATCACATTGAAGGCAAATTCCATAATGAGTTTCGTCAATGCCCATAAACCTCACTGATGTAACTGGTGCTACCAGAAGCAGACATGTCTCACTGTTGACAAAATTCTAGTTCTTAAAACATTTTAAATTCCAAATTCTATATATCTTTGAAAGATTTGAAGAATACCTATCCCCCTGAAATACATTTCCGTACATCTTGAAAACCTAACTAACATGAGTACAAGTTTGACTATTATAAATAGCTATTTATTAATCTGTATTTCTTAACTATGCATTGCATTTGTAAATAAGCTGCACAAACACAATACCATAAACAACAGCAGAAATACATATAACAAAATTGATCTTAAATTTGTATCAATAGATCCATACGAATGCAAAGTATTCATCTCTATATCATATCCCCTTTTAAATGTAAAGAAACATCTACAAAAAATATTTGGGAATTTGGATCTAGTTATCTCCAAACTGCTTCCTGGTTTTTGATGTGTAAAGTATTTTTGGGGGGTTCACAGAGACATTTTGGGAAGTCTTGGTCCATCAAACTACATTAGTCTGGAATCCACGGGTTCTCACCCTCTGAAAAAACAAAAGTAGAAGCTCTTTTTCAAAGAAATATATATCCTTAGACCCAAATTTTCGAGTCAATATACTTTTAAAGTATATGTTGGTATAGCTTAGCAGTACCTAGAATCAAATATCTCTGTATTTAGCTCATTCACAAACAAAAAATTCAAAGAAAACACAATAATATACATAATCCAGGCTCTCTGTTTATATTCCATCTTTATGTGGCTTATTTTTTCCTATATTTCTTTTTCTACAAGTTTGATGTTTATATTATTATCTTTACTCTTTTACTCTACAACTGCCTGTACTCTTTTATATTCTAACTGCCTATACTCTTCCCCACCCCCCTCTCTCTTAAGCCTATGTACATTTATCCAACATTGTGACCCATTTAGAGGTCTTTTTATCTGAATTTATCTTTATTACATGCATATCTGTAATTATTTTCTGACCAGGAGTACTTTTTTTTAATGATAAGCAGGCTAGGACCAACTCTATGACCCTGTTTGTTGGCTCTGCCCAGTCCAACATGGCAAAGGCATGTTCACTGCCTCTCAGCGTCATGCACACCACCCTAGCTCCAGAGTTGTAGCAGGTTTATGCCACCTTTAAGCAATCTGTAACACTGCTCACAGACCCTGTTTAAATGCTTTGCCTCCTGAAAGAGTCAGAGCTGTTCATGAAAATAACACGAACCAGGAAGCCCTCACCTAAAGTAGCCACACAGCTTTCACTGTCAATGCTGACTCAGGAAGGCCTCTCTTAAAGGAGCTGCAGGGTCCCTGCTCCCTACCAGCAAACAGAACCCATCTAAAAAAAATACAGCTACCATGGAGCTACACTAAAATCTGTTTTGTGTATAGAATTTCTTTTTAAACTCTTTCAGGTTTGCTGTAGATGTAGATGCCTCACATCAGCACCATTTTGTTGATGGACCTTGTTCATTTCCAGGCCACATAGACTTGAAATAATTGCAAAGAAATCGTATTAATTAAAACACTACTCAGCCTATTAGCTCAGGTTTCTTATTAACTAACTCTTATATTAACCCATTCCTATTACTTTGTATATCACCACAAGGCTGTGGCTTACCAGGTAAAGTTCCTGGGTAAAGTTCAGGTGTCTATCTTTTTCTGCAACTATATGGTGTCTTGTTGAATCCACATTCTTTTCTT